>NC_071321.1:4694033-4762607 GCF_027563975.2 Plodia interpunctella
AGAAGTGGAGAAATATCATAAAAGCCGAACAAGCATAACGGATGATCCATAACCACGACCACTCCATCAGGAGTGTATGACTGAGGAAATTTTTATGCGGTGGTTCTTAGATATGTTTGGTCAAAATCGGTTCAGCCATTCAAAAGTTGTAGCAAAATATACTTGTTGTATTCATTGGACCGAGATACAAGCTTAGTGCTTAGTGAGGGGCATGTTGTCCATTTACTTTATATAAGATCATTATAACAATAGCGAATAACTAATATTAATATGAATAATTGTACTTCGCCGTTTTGTTTCGGTCCACCTTACATGGGACATGTGTAACAACGTGTGGTTGCAGTTGGTATTTACATTTTACGGTCTCACTTAGCACATTCTGCACCTTTGTAGCGATGCCGCTTGACGGATTCGGTCGTAAACTGACTTTATGTTGTAACGGCTATAACTCAGTATATTTCACACTCCGGCGTCACCGCAATGCGATGTAACGCTTGTTTCCTAACGCTTCCGACGGCTTTTTGTCATCTTTGCGCGATGCAATAAGTAATAAAGGTTTGGTATTTCATTCCTCCTCGATCTTAATTACACGAACAATAGAATAGAATATAATTTTCCTAAAATACCAGCATTTTAAGACCCAATACGACTTGGACCTTATAATTGACACGCCTTAAAGTCAGCTTCTTTGGATATTGCTACTTCACTTCCATGCCCAACTTGTCAGTTCCATGTTCGAGACTTGTCTCTTTTATGGCCAATATATAGCCAACATCACGTATAACTAACAGAAACCAGTTCGGGAAGGCGCCTCTATGCACCCTCCGAAAACATCGCTGCATCTGCAGACAATGACACTACCCTGGGCTACTAACCTATCTTCTCGACGAGCACCTTCGCCATGAAGCCGGTGCCGCCGGTGACCAGCACAGTCTGGCCGGTGAAGCTATAGACACCACTTGTCACTTCTATGGCAAACATATGAGTTCCATGGTAACATACCTGAGAATCTTCTCGACGAGCACCTTCCCCATGAAGCCGGTGCCGCCGGTGACGAGCACGGTCCGGCCCGTGAAGCTGTCGGCGATGCGGTCGGGCATGGCGTCGAGCTCGGCCTCCGTGTAGCTCTCGGAGGACATCGCGAGGGCGTCTGAGGAGGAACACCAGTTTATTGTTCCCATAATATCGATTTATACTATGTATACATATTTAAAACTATGCAACTAATTTATATACGGGTTTAAAAAAATGGTACCTATTTAACAAGTATTTGTATGAATAATTTATTATTGCTTTACGGCGCGGGTCGAAATTAAATAATAAATTTCTTTATTGAGAAACAAAAACCGAAAAAATTAATAATAATAAGACTAACAAAAATTCTAAAAAATCCACACTAAAAGAAATTATGTCGTTAAATGTTTCAAGTGAATAAATACTTTTTTCCAATTTAGTTGTCCCACTCATTACTCATAGATGAGAGAGGTGTGTGGCGCGTGGTTTCGCCCGTGAATGTCGTACGAAGCGACCACGCCATGAAAGACGTCCTTGTACACAGCGCTGCAGTTGTTGACAACGACAACGTGGTATCGAATTGTATCGTGTCTCTAATTACTAGTTCTTTATTACCGCAATACTTCTTTCGTGACGCGAACTCTAGTTAACGATGTTTTACTCAAGTTTAGATTATTATTTTATAACATCATTGAAGGTAGACATGCAAAGACATGTAGGTATGAAATCCACAATCCAACACGTGATCGAATGAAACTCTGGCATTAGATGTGAAATATTTCACCATAATTCGTATATATCCGAATTGTACAAATAACGAGCGCAAAGAAAGATAAGAATAAGAATGTTTCCGCGCGATACGAGTATTCATTTCATTAATAGTTTTGGTTTGAGTTTAATCACGATTATCGTAAACTAAACGCAACATACTTATGATGACAAGATTGTGGATCGTTTACTAAGTAATATTAACAAGTATTTGACAAAAAAAAAATATCACAAGCTCTTATTGTCGTCACAGAGGTCTTGTTACATTCAACGCGTGACAACAAACCGTTGAGGAGTTGCTTGGTCGGGGACCGATCCTTGGTGAACCATAAAGTCATCACGATAATGCATTATCACGGAACCAGAAGCGATGCGGAAAATTTAAACTCTGTAGGACGAGCGGAAGTTGTTGAAATGGTGGTAAACAAAAAATGGATTACAGACATTCGTGGATCTCCTTCGGAGGTATCCGTCAACTGAGACCGACATGAACTAGACTTTGGTCCCAGTCGTCGGATCGATCGGATCGTCGATGTGTACTGTCTCCAATAAGTCTGTTCGTCAAAGCTGCGTTTCTGCACCGCACATACTTTGTGCTCGGGTACTACGAGACATTCCTCGTGAATCTTACGTAAAGTAAAAGTGTCGGTTAGTGGGGCAAGGCCGGGGCGTTGACCCATCAGCAGGTGAGACAGTCATAGTATTCTGGCCCTTAACACGTCCAGATAAAGACCATTATTGTGTGAAATGTGGCGTTCGACGACTGCCGAAATAAGCTGGTCAAGATCACTTGAGGCCGCAAATTTTGGTCATTATATTTTTGATTTATATTTTTTATTCTGATGTAAATGAATTTAGTAACTGAATTACAAGGAAAGTTCAACAAATCAGTTTCGCTGGGAACGAATCCCTGGCTGTGCCGTCCAGACAAGCTAATGTATGATACTTTATACATTTAGGTACCTACCTAAGTACATAAAATACATGAGTAACAAAAATATCATTTGTACAATAAATATGAAAAACAAAATGCAACTGTTGGAAAAGTAGCTAACTACTATTAGAAACTGCCTCCCACTAGTGCCACTCCCAGTTTATCACCCAGAAAAAGTAGGTTTCGTTAAGTTAGGACATGGTTAGTACAGTTAGGAGGTTGGGTAACTCGGGTCCCGTGTAACTGCCTGGTAATCACAGCCAGCGCCTTGTTAAACTGTTACTGCCATACTTGGCAGTAGTCACCGCTCATGCTTTCATAATTCAGAATATCATCCTAGCTAGGGACGTAGCTAGTGTTACCATATGTATATCCTACTTATATACTTACTTATATACCAACTTATACGTAGTGCATTACCCACCTACATAATCTGATAATTTATGTGAAGTTAGATAGAAAGGGGAAAGAGTGACATAAACAGCTTTTCACGCGGGTGGAGCCGCTGGCTGACGGTTAGAGACATTACGCGTAGTACGTATAAATAAAAAATATGATTACTGGTGTTGTTCCGCCCTAGAATAGGACTACTCAATTTTCAGTAGAATAATCGTACGAGGCGACTAAGGGACACATGAATATGGAATAAATGATTGGATCATAATTAGCCTTAATTAATTAAACGTGTTTGATTATTTCAATACCAACGTGCATTTTATATTTTACCCAGTCAAATAGCCAACTTGAAGAAGCGAGCAAACACTCATATAATCTGTCGCAATCGGACAAAATGTCGGCAATGATGGAGGATCAGCAAACATGCGCGTGTCGTAACATTAACATTGTGTGCGCAAAGTGAAATTTGGTAAATGGTATACTTAGGTACTGGACAAACATTTCATAAACTGTTGTGAAAGATCGACATCCCTGATACGTAGAGGTGCATGTCATCGATATAAATCGAGGATTTAAATGGTTTCTGTTATAACTACAAGTCACACCACACATCAGAGAACGTTTGTTACAGATTCGGTAAAAAGGAGTCTCCTGTCACGTCTGTCTGTCTATCTTCTATGTTTGCGATAAACACGGATTTTCATGCGATTGATAGTGTGATTCCTGAGAAATGTGTAGATGTATAATTTAATATGGTTTTACCCGAGCGAAACCGGGAAGGGACACTAGGTACCAATTCCTAGTAAAAAAAAAAACACTTGTATTGTTCGAGGGGTTTGACATTATATTATGGGTATGTAACAAATATCTTATAGAAAAGTAAAAATGCTCTGAAGCCAAAAAGGGAAATCTTCGACATATCAGCTTTGGTGAGTAATTTTCTTGGCCAAAACAAACATACATATAAAGTAACCCTTATAACTAAACATAAGTAACACACAATTGATCGCTACTGAGTCGTGTACAATATACTCGTAGGAACAAGTAACGCGACGACAACAACGTCGGTATGTGATTAACAAAAATGAAGTTGTGAGCTCATTGTATGATAATTCAATTGACTCTACACTAGTATTCGGTTGTATGTCTGTCTGTCACCGCGACAGCGTTAACAAAACAACTTAAGTAGGTATACATAATTCATAATTCATGTGAAATGAGTCATCGAACCCATCGAGCGAAAATACATTGCAATGATTTGGCGAATATTAAGTATATACATATATATAATGTACTAGCTATTGCCCGCGTATTCGCCCGCGTGAATTTCTCAGCGAAAACAGAACAGACATAATTTTCACATTAATTAACACCCTCTATCGTAGTCAAAGGGGGTATATTTTGAAAAAAAAGTAGCTTGTGCTTGAACTACATAGGCACATACTAAATTTCATCATAATCGGTCCAGCGGTTCAGCCGTGAAAGCGGAACAGACAGACCTTCGCATGGATAGTATTTAGTATAGAGTACTAGCTTTTATACAGTTTCACCTCCATTATACTTATTAGGAGGTGGGTTTTTGAAAAAGTTGCCTGTGTTTGTACAGGTCTCTAACTACATGCACACCAAATTTCATCGAAATCGGTCCAGCGCAGCGGTTTAGCTGTTAAATCGGAACAGACAGGCAGATAGACTTTCGCATTTATATTATTAGTATAGCCTAGAGTACGGATTATTTTTTCTGTTTTTGTCTATTTGTGTACATCACGTGAAATGGAATGCATGAATGAGAATGGCGCGCGAAAACAAATTGTGGTAGGTACCTACGCTAATGTTGGATATTTCCCACAGCCATTTCATACGAAGCGAAATTTTCTCGGTGTCGAATTTGACGTCAAAAATTATTTACTAGTAGGTATTTTTCACCTTGACCTACGAGTTCATTACCGCGTAAACAATTATATGGAAAATAAGTTCATTGGTTTCAAAGTTCTCATCGTCAAGAGCCATTAAAATGTCCCCACGGCTGGGGCACAGGACAGGCCTTCCTTATAGATGGACACTATGGGCCGTGACGTTGCATCGAGTAAAGGATTTAATTCTATTTTCTATAATTAATAGAAATTAGTAGGGGAAGAATGATTGGGCGCTTGATTAGACACGACCTTAAATAAAACTATTCTCGAAGGAAAGGTGAAAGGAAGAAGGGGTTCAGATCGAGGAACAGTTAATGAGAGCCAACTGAAGGAGAATACGGTCATTTTGTCTTTTCTAGCCCTGTGAATAAAAGGCGTGGCGAATACTCCTCCGACGAGCACAGCTCTCAAATAACAAGGAGTTTTTAAGTTAAATATTATAAAACAAAGTCCTCTGCCGCGTCTGTCTGTCTGTTTGTCTGTCTGTTCGCGATAAACTCGAAGACTACTTCACGGATTTTCATACAATTTTCAACAATAGATAGTGGGAGACCTGAGGAAGATTTGGGTGTATTTTACCTGAGCGAAGCCGGGACGGGACGCTAGTACTTTATAAGGTTTTGATATGATCTACCAGGAGGAAAACCAAGGACCAAAGACTTACGAGGAAAAACCAAGCAATGGCGTAGACAGATTAAATCTTATTACTCAAGTAGTTAAGAGGACGTACTCAGCCCTGCACTGGTTGCGTATTTTTGTTTTATTCCGTTAAGTGTTCTACTGTAGTCACATATGTACCTACTTGTATCATACGAAAATAGTTTGGTGGTAACAATGCAATACTGACTTTTCCAGCTAAAAGAAAAGCGATCCCGAATAAAGTGGCGGATTTTAGTGCTGAAGTGGGTGGGAATAAAATTGTGTGTCAAAATTATTTTCTACTAACATACACATATTTCTACTAACATAGCATATTATGAATTCTTATACTAGAATAAATAAATTTTCATTCGTCCTTCGGCATGTTTGTCTGTCTGCTTGGTAGTGTAGATAATAGAAATTATTACATTTTCGAAAATTGGACATTTAATGTGGCCCGATCGAATTGGCCTAGCTGTTCATATCCTCTTAATGACACATCATTATAGCAGTCATTATTACAGAGGTAGCGGAGGCACGGAGACCGATGTGGTCTGCGGATTGCACGCGGGTTGGTTGGTGGCGACCAAGCGCGATGTAGTCTATTCTCTACCTATCTTTGCGAAAGTGGAACCGACATGATTTCCATACAAACATACAAACGTTCACTACGCATTATACACATTTAGCGGTTGATTTGAACCAAAAGGTAGCCTATGTTTAAACGAGATTCTTTAACTTCTTTAAAATCGGTCCAGCGATTTAGCCGTGATAGAACTTCGCCTTTATAATATTAGTATGGATTATAACTGCGTATGTAGTAAAATAAAATTATTTAATGACACTTCATCTGTCTGACGCTGTGGTCTGACGGAACTTCGTATCGCCTTCGACTTCGTAACCTTTATTGTTAAACAAGTACAGCCTCAGACATCGTAGATAGGTACGTACCTATTGTTGTTACGCGTTGTCACGCCGATGTATAATATACGTACTCGTTGTTTTATAGTGTGTAAACTGTGAAATCTTTACATAGATCTATACACATAATACAATGTAAGTAGGTGGGTAATTAAAAAAATATAATTATGGGTGTCTTTATAGAATTAATAGAAGTCACAACGAATTTTTCTGAATTGATGTCTGATTGATTTTGTCGTCCCTATTGAGATTGTTTGGCTCTTGGTACTAGGTAATAGAGAAACGTTTTTTTTAGAATTTTTGTCTGTGCGTTCGCGTCTATGTAGAGCTAAAAGTTACCATTGTTTAAGAACTAGGAGCCAGCAAGCTTAAGCATACCAACAGTATTGTAATAACTAAAATATTTGGCAACGCTGACGAAACATTATAATTCTAGTTCCACGTCGCAGTATACGAAGGTTGATTATACTCGGCCCTGATCCTCATACGGACGATATCAACGGTTAAGCAATAGCTTGTGCGTAAGATGGGTGACCGTGTTCGACAAAATGTGCTTGAATATTTATAAAAATATAGATCGGGCTTGAAATATTCATTGTTACAAGTAAATAACACAGATTAGTAACTACCAAAACTTAACAGTTTTTTCATTAGCCCTTTCGCGGTGTCCCACCCCACCGCCGGGCAAAGCCTCCCCTTCATTTCATTTTCCATCCTGTCGAGGGCAGCCTGTTGCCGCCCGCAGGAACCCATCACTATCGTCACGCCATCCCTTCGCGGTCTCCCTCTGCGCCTGCGCGCCCTTCTGGCACCCATAGGAAACAATTACTATCTACTGTTTTAAAACTTTTAAATCCTTACATATTAAAACAAAGTCCTCTGCCTGCCGTGTCTGTTTGTCTCAAAAACTATTGCACGGATTTTCATGCGTTTTTCACCAATAGATAGTGTGATTCCTAAGGAAGTTTTAGGGGTATACTTTATTATGTTTTACACGAGCGAAGCCGGGTCGGGCCGCTAGTTAGTAATATAAAATAGACTGTAAAAAAATTACTTCCTAATTCCAAAATTGTCTCTATCTCTCATCGTCGAGTGTTCCCGGTTACATTCGGAGCTGTTACGCCCCGCGAAGCCTAGGGTTCGCGTAAAACCACAAAATGTTGACGTCAGCCCTCTATTGGCAGCGATTGTTGCCTGTCAGCTTTTAAGGCGTGTGTCCCTTAGTCGCCTCGTACGATATCCACGGGAGGACAGATGGGTCCTATTCTAAGGCGGGACCACAAAAATGTATTTTCATCAATATTTTAATTATTTTAGTAACGAACCATAGACAAAAGGAACCCTCACCATTCCGGCACGGGGTTTAAACACTATTATCTGTCATTCCACATATTTTTGACTTGGATTAATATACAATTCAATAAAGACAAATAATGATAATTCATTATCACATAGGTCCGAAATAAGATATTGTTTTTTATCTTATTTAGTTTAGAGCCTCGAGAAGAGGAACATTACTGAATGAGTTGTGCTAGGGAAGATGCTGGTGTGGGTTTAAGTATGACTAGAAATAAGGAATCGTGGAAAGACACGCCGACCCCAGACAATGGGATGAGGTAAGGTAAGGAAGATGAGGATTTAGTTTAGAGCCCAACCTACACCCAGGGTGTTCACAGACAAAGTAAAGCTAGAATTCAGCACAATCTAACCTTAGCTCACTTAACGACAGTCTTAGACAACTTAGCAAAGTAGTATGCGAAGTACGTAGATGTATGAAAAAATGAGCTGCGCGAGCTTGGTGTAGCTCGCGATGGATAATTGGTTTAAGATCATTAGTTGTATTCTTTACCACAGGATATTGTGCAAGTAAATAGTATTATCGACCGTTCTACCAACGCTTCCTCTGTCGTTGACCATATAGGGTCAAGTTATGTGTGGACAAGGTACCTCATCACATTAGGAAACAAAGTTGGGTATTTATTAGTTTTTTTGTAATGTCTTGCCATATATTGTATGTGTAATTTCCCTTACTCGCCATTAACGACCTGCGATAGCAGGAACATTTCACGTTATTTTAACATTTTGCGTGACATTTAGTGATGATTGTTTTTTAATCCTACCCGTTTAGATTATAACTTTTGTAAGTATGACTGTAAGCATTTTAATGTATCGAAAAAGTATAAATTGATATCAATAACATTTAAAAATAGCCAGCTTCGCAAAGATTGCTAAACTTGGTTAAAAGACGTAAAACATTCAACCTTACCCTACGTTGCACCACGACTTTGCAACATTTCGAACATAATTACAGAAAACCACTCTTAATTCAACCGAAATCCGATGCCACAAAAAACAAATCCGAGTAAAGGGCTTGTATGAACTACAGACTTACCAAAAATCTGTTAGAATCACTGAAACACCACCTTTCGGAAAGGTCCTCAGGCACTAACTGACGAACTTTACCCGCAGAACAGTTTTACATTGCAAAATAGGATTGCGCAGCCGCCGCCGCGCCGGCAGACCGGAGAACACGATGTATTGACATAAGTAGGTAGATATTTTGGGTCTCGTGTACCGATTTTGGGGTTTTTATTTACAATTCTATTCAATTTTATTTACAATTACAAATGACAAGTATTTACTTTCGTGGTAATTATAAAATTTTATTAATTGTGAAGGAATTGCACGCGCTAGCTGAGACAGTCCTCACGTAGCACCACCGGTACAAGATGGGTACAAGGAATGATTTTCACAGACGTTGACCCTTCACAAAAAAACCTAAACTCTGAACGTATTTGCGTTAGTTTTCAGTTGGTGACGTTTTTGATGTAAGTTATGCTACATATGTACAGGAATATGACCCTGGGCTTCGACACTTTACAGCTGAGGATGAAACCGTGTACATACATTTTATAGCAATGTAACTATACTGAATTCGTAAAGTTCGGCGAACTGTTCGCGAGAGTGTGTGGCCCCGGCACACACTCTGGAGGTATCTGAATCTCCATGAATCCGAATCACCTCACAGTCCGTGGTAACGTACCCGTAAAAGATAAGGACGTGATGCTTTATCTCTCTCTCGTCTTCGCCTCCTGGTGTCATTCGGGGTTGGGACGCCGCGAGCCCGGTTCAGTACAAATAAACCAACTGCATGACGTCAACCCTTCGGGAAAATTGTGCTGTATTTGTGTAGGTACTTATTGAATGTATATTTAATATGTGAAAAACAGTGACCTTATAACACCTATCTACCTCCTACGTAGATCGTACGTATGTTTGCGTTGGGGGTTAAAAATAATTAACTATCATCTTGTAAACATTAGGTATTGTTTCCTAATTACCTATTTTAAACCTAGCTAATTTGTAAATATATTCTCTACTTACTATTGCTTGGTTGCTAATGACAAGTTGATAATTTCCATGATTCAGATGTTTTGATAAAATTTGGTAAGCAAAAAAAGGCAGCAAAAGGCAGTTTAATAATTATATTTAAATATATCCAAGTAGTTAGGTACTTATAAATATATATTTGGATTTTTTTTAAATTTTAAATAATTATGACAGCGTTGGACTTCTATGTAGCCTGATGGAAAGCCGAGATGAAGTCTAAGGTTGGTTCGGTTTACGCTCTATTGAATATTACTAAATATATTTTTGTCTTCATCCTCAGCCCGAGTGGGATCTCGGAACAGATGCAAAATGAGCCATCGATTGCGGGGAGAAACCAATAAATTATTGATATCGACTTAATGTAAATATCATCTTCAGTAGGATGAAGAATTCTTTGAATGAATTTGAAAAAAAAAATGAATAGGCAAACAAATATTGAAAAAACCTGAAATTATTTCAGAAACCATTTCTCTCCCAGACCTTATAACATTAAACTTTCTTAAAAACTGTGACAATAAATCCGTATTAAGTAAAAGTACCTGCCATCGGAAACCTTGATCCAAAAATGAAAATTTTGAAACTTTTGTACCTACTACTTGGGAAATCAGCTCCCGCCGTCGTTGGGCTATCTGTTGCGCAGGCGCCATCTGTACTTGTGGGTTTAACCTACTTTGTGTTAATATCGCTGTGGCTCTGGTGAATGGATGAACTTGGACTTGAACTTTGTTACTCGACTAGCTACGTTCCAGGGTCCCGCTCAATGGTAAGTGAACTTAATAAGGTAGAAACCACAGAACATTCAGGGAAAAATTCTGTGATACATTGAACTAGGTGTAAGTACCTACTGTTTTTCACAAAAATGCCATTTTTGCCACATGCTTTTATCGTCGTCAAGAGTGATCTTGTTGCATTCAACACGTCAAGGATCTGTTGTGGAGTTCTCTCGTCGGCGGCCGATCCTGGTTGTACACCATGGTCATGGTAATAACATAATAATGCGTTGTTGTCATGGCAACTGATGCGATGAGGAAAATATGGCTCTGTAGGACAAGCGGAAATACTTAGATGAAATTTAACTCGCAAGTTTTGACGATTCATATACGCTATTATCACAACCGCTATGACTCTACAAAAAGATGAAGAATGGCCATCAACGAATCAAAATCCTTGTCCCAAAACCAAAATTTTCGAAATATATTTGTAGTTAAGTAGTAACAGACGCGGATCCAGCCCTCAAAAAAGGTTGTGGTGTGACATACAGTCATACGTAACAAACTTTTATTTAGCTCTTTAGTAGATATACTTAGTGGTCAACATTTTTGTAACATCATTGTAATTTAAAAAGGTGGTGAAAATTATTTCCTCTTTTCAATTTTTAACGTACAAAGTCAATTAAGATCGTGGGCATGAGCAATTGCCCTCAATGGTAGATCCGCGCCTGGTTGTGGAGTGTTGCGTGTACGCATTCGCTGCGTGGAGCTCGCCTGCCCACTTGGAAACACGATACGCCGCGAGTGGTTCGCAGAACTTGAAGTAATAATGCAATAAGTGTCAAGGCGAGGCCCAAGTGCAGCATTGGTCTTCTTGCGGCAGCGATAATGATTGTGGAGAGAAGTCATTAAACACTTTTTGTGCGCATGGTGGCTTATGCCTTAGAGATCGCAAACAATCGAATTCCGTTTGATTTATAGTGACCACTACACCGGCAAAATATTCTCACATAAAATACATAAATGGAGCTTTTATTAACTTTAGTATGCTAAGTCTTAGATTATATAAATTACTTCTAAGTTTTCGCACACATTTTCTTTGCTTTACTTACTTTTGATGTTGTTCTTTATTAAAGACTCGTCTCTAATGCACGTTTATGTTGCACGAGCTCTATATTAAATTTTATCATTTATTCAGAAACTAGCTGATGCCCGCGACTTCGTTCGCGCGACCGATAAATTAGACACTTTTCACATCATATTTGATCCTAATCCTAACTAATATTATAAATGCAAAAGTAAGTTTGATACCTCTTCACACTCTATCTACTCAACCAATGTTCTTGCAATGAGTGAGAAAACTCATTTGATTTACCTCCGTTCATTCCGATACACAGAAGATTCTCATTCTTCTTGTTTGTACTACCTATTAGGATTAGAAAATTAGGAATTACATCAACCACTAGAATCTTATTACACATATTTTATTCCTTTATTATGTATTCATTCGGTTCTCTTCCTGCTCTCGTCCTGTTCGCCACGTGGCGGGGACTCGTCACCGCTACATAGAATCTAGGAATTCACACATGAAGGTCAAGTCTGTGGAAATGCAAGCACCACTCACTCGCAATATTTTCTGCTTAAATTCGCAATGTTCTTACGTCAGCACGTGCTCATAGCGCACGCGCCTGGTGTGACGTCACGACCGGGCTCCCCACCCAATACTATGGCACAGTCACCGCTGTAACCTTGTGCTCATCATCGTGCAATAAGTGAACCACTTCGGTGTTCCACGGGTCAGAAAGGAATGTCTCCACTGCTGGGCCCTGACCTTCCTTATGGATTGGATAAGGAGTAGCCGACACGCGGGCCCACGTTGCTTAGAACCCGAGATATCCATCTCGGTTCGGTATAGTAAAAACACGAGATAAAGGCGGGTGAAACCACGGGCAAAAGCTAGTATTCGTTAAAAGTATGGCAAAAAAAGCTTTTTATTTTTATGGTTTAACGTAGATACATAATTCCCCAACGTCGCCGCCACCGGGTCGCGGTGAGGCGCGCTGCGCCGCTCCGAGTTGAGCAACAAGTTGCGCCAGCGCTGGCCGCCTGGTTGTGCTGAATTCTGACCTTGAATATTCTTACAATATAGGCCTAATCATATATTTATATGATAATTAATTAATTAGTTACTGATTTTGATGTATTTCGATGACTACCTGTATTTAATAATATTTAATCCTTTTAAAATTGGGAAATGTTACAAATATTTATTCTGATAAAAATTAAAATAAAATGGCATTCGAAATAACTTTATTGCGTTACTATATTAGCTTAACTCATTTAACAATACAAGACATATTTATACAAATCATTTTAATTCATGATAATATGATTATAGACAAGTACAAAGTTAAATACGGTGGTATCCACGACAGAGAAATTAAAAAAATAAAACCGTCGAGTGCTATTGAAATATCTTCAATGAAATCTGCATATTTTGTGATTTGGCATAAAAAATATTTCACTTGGAAGTATGTTTGTACAAAACATTACCATTGTAAATAAAATAACTTCTTCTGTCGGTATCTCGTGACATACTTAAAATCTAAAAAAAATATCTGTTTTTCGTCCTGCGAATTTACCTATACCTATTTAAAATTTTTAACGTCATACAAATCCAAACCATAAACAAAAAAATTATAATAATACTAGTACATATTTACAATTACAATTTTTTTTAAATGAGCATGATCGAATTACACACTAATGGCCTCAAATGTCGGTCTGTAGCGCCGGCGCCGAGCCCACATTGAGGTCATCACACACGGCACCCTCTGTTCATCAATAATAGTGTTCTCAATCAATGCTGCGCGTCACAGAACTTAGTAGATAGATCAGAAGACTGGCTCTCGATATGCCACTCATACGATCACATTCAAATTAACTTTACATCACAACACGGAAAAGCAACCAAATCCACTACATTCAAATACTCCACTGAGAGAGTAGTCGGACTTCTGCACACAACTCCAATCAGCCACTGAACACCTCGTCACCCACACGCTTCTCCGTCCTCCCCGAAACCAACCTCGACCAAACAGTAAATAAATTAGCCACTACCATACACAATGTCTGCAATAAAGTCTTCCATATAAAACGAAATCCCAAATATTTTAATCCGTGGTGGTCAGATCTCGAAGCCCAAAAGAAAGAAAGAATATACAGAAGCCAATCAAACAACTAAACAATCCACCGAGCACTTCAGGCAGTTGTATATAATGAAAGAGGCCTGAAACAGGAACGAGATTTATTGTGTACAGACAAGAGCGCGGGTCGACGCTGCCGTGCGAGTGATGTATAGGAAAAGTACATCGGTGTCTATTCTATACATTTTTTATAAGCGCCATCTAGGGTCTCGAGAATCAATTGCTAATTAATCAATAAATACGAATATGACACAAGATATAATACATCGATATGACTATAGATGTCGCTTTATACTATGTTATGACCTATGTATAGATGGCGCTGATAATAACTTCTATCTTCTGTGACGCTCTGGCGCAGCGCTCTGGGGAAGAAAGCCGTCACACACCGTCGTATAAGACGCACCCTCAAGGAAACCAACACAAACCTTAAAAATCAATAGCATCTATACAGATAACAGCAGTGACACCGCATGCGCTATTAAATTCACGCAATTCGGCTCTTAGAATAATAAGAACAGATAAGGAGAAAAAGCGCGCGGTAGTAGCGGGGTCTTGATATAATAATTCGACAACGCCTGGTGACCAGCTCTGTCCTAGCGACTGCACCACATCCGATGCCTCAGGAACATATACAATTTAATTCAAAATTATATCTCTAACATGAATGTAACCCTGGACTAAGCACACAGCACAACATACCAACCAATGACCAAGGGCTGCGTCCAGGGCCAGTCTTCTGGACCCTAATATTAGATGAACTCATCTCCATGCTCCACCGCGGAAAACGCCCATTTACAAGCCTTTGTAGATGATGTGCTGTTGATAGTCGAGCGACAGACAAGGGAGGAATGAGTCCACTGCTGGCATCTACCTTCGCGAGATGTACTCATGGGGAGAAAGCGAGATATACCAGAACAGCCGAAATATAAATAAACGTCATCCGAATACCACTAACGATTCAAATAAAACTTCTTGGTGTAGAAATAGACAATAAATTAAAGTAGTAGACAATAATGCAGGTTTCTTCGTAATGCTAAACAGACTGTAAACGCATATTACATAAATGAAGCTAATATCTCTCTCCCAAATCCCGTAACAATAGCGTGTTGTAACCCCGAGAGCATGAGGTAGGCGAGGCCAGCAGTGGGCGTGGACATCATCGCTCGTCCCACACGAACGGCGCCAGCTGCTTGTCCGCCGGCAACATCGAGTTCAGCTCCTCTATGTCTTGTAAAGTCTGGAACAAAATATTAGCATTTCACTGGCACTTCTTCACGTAATATTAAATTATGTGTACTTAATGTGCTAGCTTCTTCCTCGCAAATCGTGAAAATTAATCAAGGGAAAAGGCTGTAAAGTGAAGATTTTTCTCATAAGTTAAGTAAGGGATATTGACGTGACGTCGGAATGTGAGATCCCGGGTTCAAAACCTATCAGTTAAAGAAGGAGTGTTATCTTTTTCATACTTATTTGTTATAGAATATAGTATCGTTGGGTTAGTATCCCATAACACAAGTCTCGAACTTACATCGGATCTAACTCAATCTGATATTTATTATTTGGCTTGCATGGGATTGTAGGTCCCCATGGAGAAGCCCCTACCTGGCTGAGCAGCGAGCCGCAGCGCGCGAGCTGCTGCGCGACGCCGCGCGCGCGCGCGAGGCGCTCGGCGCCGCGCGCGTTGCTGCGCTGGCGCGACACCAGCGCGCCCAGCGCGCGCGCCAGCGACGCGTCACACTGCGCACACCTCACAGTTTTATCTATTACTTTTATTTAAAGACATTATGAAAAATGTGAAGTGGTGCGGCATTTGTTGAAACAAAATACATGGTGCGCCGACCGAAGGAGCAAGAAGAAAAAGTATAAATAGCCGCATGCTATGCCATGCTATTTATTTATTTGCCTTTGATGATCGTTTGAACCTACTCGAAGCTTTACTATCTAACATGTGGTGTATGTCATCCAATTTATATATCTTTCGCTTGTCGTCATTATAAATTAAATTCAAATTATTTATTTCAGACAGAGTCCATATGATGTTAGTAACAATATTAACTTACACTAGTGTTAGCAAACACAAACAAAAATATATTAGGTCCTTACGTATGAAATTGGCGTTTTGTTGTACTGGCCACTTTAATCACAAATTTCTCCTCTTTGGTTAGGAATTCCAAATTCAAATTTATACAGCTATACACATGTATTTGTGTGTCGTTATCCGTCATTCATTTGTTTTATTTTCTTCTGATTTTTCTGTTTGCGTCACTCTGTTTACAAATGGAAAACTTGAAATATCGCGTTATTTACGAGTACGAGTTCCATCGTGGCAACGGCTTGAAGGGTTAATGATGTGTATGGCGGTCGTGTCGCAAAAGAAAACACAGTGCGTTTTTGGTTCCAACGTTTTCGTTATGGGAATTTCGACCTGCAGAAGAAGCCCCGTGGACGGCCGGATACCCTAGTTGATAATGAAGAATTGAAGGCTATTGTGGAAGTGGATCCATCGCAAACCACGCCCGAGTTAGCTTCAGGCTTCGGTGTTAGTGATAAAACTATTTTAATCCACTTGAAGCAAATTGGGAAGATTAAGAAACTTGAAAGGTGGGTACCTCACGAATTGAGTGAAGCAAACCGGATAACGCGTGTCGACTGCTGCGTTACATTACTTAACCGGCACAATAATGAAGGGCTTTTTTAAATCAAATCATTACCTGTGATGAAAAGTGTATTCTCTGCTCCAACAGATTACCAATTTTGTCGAAATTTGGATAAGTTCTGAAAAATTCAACTCTGATAGGGCAGTCCAAACCGCCTTCAAAAATTTTATTGATTCCCGTCCGAATGGTTTGTTTAGTAAAAGGATCAATGAACTACCTATGAAAAGTGCATAGATAATAATGGTTCTTACTTTGATTAAATAAAAATATTATATTAAAAAATATTCGACTTTTTGTTCCTCCTATACCAAACGCCAATTTCATACTCTTATGTAAGGACCTAATATTACACAGCATGAAGCCGCAACCACCGCTGACTGACCGACCAAAGGGATATCCATCGGTCAACAAATACTTTCAGGATGCTAAATGCTATGCCAGGTGAACTCGAGCAATGACGACCTCGTGAATTCTAAAAAGAATGGTCAAATCTTTTCCGGTTGGACGGAAATTAGTTGGAAGTAGGACAGTCATTTACAGCAAAGGGCGGCAAATTGCAGCTCGAGGCGATTTTGATAAATTGATTTCTTTGTAACTGGTTAAAATAGTGAGACTCGAGTTCTTAAGAATATGGCCAAATGGATATAAGCATTATTCATTTTATTTGGGTAGATAGGACTTCTAGGCATAAAATGACAAATGTTTAGGTACTTTATTTGACTGGCAAAAGGTTGCCCACCGCTGATTTACATTACAGGTAAACAATGTAATGTCGGCTACACATTGCCACGAACAGTTTGTCCAATTTCGACAAAATAAGCATGCATTGCTGGTTTTTGTTACTATGTACTCGTAATAGTTACTTTTTATAGTTATTGTTTATAGTAAATGTTTCTGATCTATCCCTGTAACCTGGATTGATAACTCCAGTGATTTCTAACAAGTGTCATTTTTCGACATTTCGTAAAAGATAAACCTTTGCGTATTTTTGAAATAAAATAAAAACATATAAAACTGACTTGGGTCAAATTAACAAGAGTTTGCTTGATCTAATTCCATCGTAGCGTTGGGTAGTACGAGTTACAGAAGAAATTTGAGTTTGAATGCTGGCAACATGAATGAACTGTGAGAATTCCGTGGGATGATGAATGCGGGCTACAAGTTAGTCGTTGCGCGCAGTAGAGCAGTAGAGCAGTAGAAGAAGCACCGACCTCCTTGAGCGCGACGGCGAGCGCGCGCTGCGCGGCGGCGAGCGGGCGCGCGCTGGCGGCCGCGTGCGCCTGCAGCCGCGCCGCCAGCCGCCGCCACGCGCGGCTGTCCAGCCCTGCCACACCATTCACCCAGTGTGAACCTATGTTACTCCTATCTCTGTGACCGACTCATCAAAATCGATCCAATACTTTTTGACTTTATTCATTATCAACAAAAATACACAATATTTTTTCTCTTTCTGATATTAGTATGAAAGTATAGATGTACCAATTTAATTTTAACATCAGGCAAAGAGTCGTTCATAAATCGCAACCGAATCTTCAAAGTTCCGAAAATGTAAAAGAAACATACTCATAAAGTTTACATACAAGCCACGCCCCTTTCCCATGAGAATAGGCAGAAATAAGAATTTCCATTTGCCGTATATAAAATATTAGCTGCGCCCAGGGGCTTCGCTCCCGTAGGAAATTAGGAATAATACTCTATGTTATTCCAGATTATACCCGAGTACCAAATTTCATAACAATTCATCCAGTAGATTTTATGTCAAAGAGTAACATACAAACATACATAAATACATCGTCAGAAACTTTTGCAATTTTAATATTAGTAAGATAGAACTAGTGCATGTATCCAAGAAAACTCTGCATTTGCCGACGAAGTTTTGGTATGACGACAATTCGCAACGCTGGCTTTCGTTGGACCAGTGACAGTTGTCCGAGAACAGAGAACAGAGCGGCGGCGCACCCTCGAGCACCTCGGGGTCGCGCGCGCCCGGCAGCCCCAGCGCGCCGCGCATGATCGGCAGGAACGTCGGGATCTCCTGCGCGGGAGTCACTCAGAATAATAAGGTTTGTGATCACACAAATATTCGCCCGCGCTGAGAATCGAACTCAGGACCGATGCGATCTCAAATCACATGATCAAAAAGTGGGTGTTCGTCGACCGCTTGTCAACCGATCTAAACATAGGATCTAAAGTTAAGTTTCTGAGTCTGTTCATCTCACTCAACGCATCATTGAATGAGATGAACAGACTCAGAAATTGATCGATTCCGCCATCTTGAATGTTCCGACATATTGGATTTAGAATGACGTCAAATTATATTTCGAGTTACTCTTAACAAGGCCTTTCATTTGATACCCATAATGTAGAAGTGCATAAAAATAACTATTCCACCATCTTGGATTTCGAATGACATCACACAGCATATCGTATATTGTCATCTAAACTAAACATGTATACAAAATTTCAGCTCAATCGGTTGAAGATATACACAAAAATCTATAACAAAACTAAATTAGTGAGCATCAAACATTTATAACACCTGCATATTTATCCACAAAACTAGGCATAATATTGTCCGTTCCGATCTACAATTTATTAAACAGAAAAAGGTTACGCGCATCTGCACTCGACGCGCGAGTTTCATAGTTCTTCCTAAGTCGCGAACAAAATACGGATCGACCGCGATAACAGTTGAAGAAGCGCGTCATTTTAATAAACTACCTTCCCATGTTAAAAATGTTGAATCGCTCGACATATTTAAAAAAATGCTGGCCAAACACAATCTTAAATATACCTATCTAAATGTTACCTGATAAGGTGTGAGTGAATTAATGTACTTGACTTGATATCTGCTACCTAGTTGTCCAGGATTAATGTTTTACTGGCCACCGATAAAAAAGAAAGATTTATTCTTGATTTAAATATTTTTTCACACAATGACAGATACAAATATACCGCCGATTGTTTCTATGTGATTTTTGATAAATTCATTGTTAATTTGAAAAAGTCAATATAAGTAATTACATTTAATTACCACTACATAGTTTTACTTATTGCTGACCAAAGATTTTGGTCATTTGGAATAATTAATTATGTTATGTTTTATTTTTATACAAGCTAAATATTTTACTGTGTAACTTTTAGCCAACGAACGAATATATAATATTGTAAAATTAATTTAAGTTTTCATGTAAGTGACAAATTGTCTTAATGAGAATAATGTCCATTTTCACCAGCGAATCGTAAACAAACATTTTACTAAGGATTTCTTAGCATTAAGGACGTCTTAAACCGTTCCCTTTCTTAAATCCTGTTTCACAACCCCAGGGGGTACCTAATTAAGAGGAACTAGGGGATAGTTAAGTGACAAATAGTGCGAAACCAACACGGAAGTGATTGTCGATAACGTATTTACAATTATTATAAATAAATTACTTATAATTTTACATACAACATGAATTAACAGTACGTTTTGAATCTTAAATTAGCAACAATAAATTAAAATAAAGTTTAACTAGTATGTAGGGCCGATCGCTTGTGCCTAAAAAAGTTAATGTAGTTTGATTGACATTTGGTTTGACAGAAGTCGTGCCGCGCATCGTCGTCGCTCGTCGATTTGAACGTAGATTGTATTGTTTGGTTCGTTGGCTTTGTTTATCAATAGAATAGTTTCTTTTCATAAAATCAACACGTGCAACAACTGCAAGTCACACCAATTTGTAATACCAGTGTTAAATCGACGATGGCCGAAAAAAGGAAACGCGGGCAAAACTTTTCTCTTGAAGAGAAGGATAAACTTGTAAAATTACTTCTCCACAAATATACAATCTTAAATAAAAAAAACCGATGGGGCTACAAATGAAGCAAAGTGTAAAGTTTGGACAGCGGTTACAAATTCATTCATATTCAGAGTAGCAAGATTCGACCCGAACAAACATACATACAAACATTCATACATTGCAAGTTAAATAAAAGCTTTTAAAAACAGATCAATCGTTACCTGCAGCCGCTGCATGTCCTCGTCGAGAGCGTCGCCGGCGCGCGCGCGCACCACCACGATGTCGCGCGCGCGCCGCGCTCCGGCGCCGGCGCCGGCTCCGGCCCCGGCCCCGGCTCCGGCTCCGGCGCTCGGCGCGCGGCGCGCCAGCAGCGCGCGCCGGTCGCCGGCGCCGGCGCGCGACGTACCCGACGCCTTCGGGGAATCTACCACGGAGATACACACTTCCATACTAATATTGTAAATGCGAAAATCTGTATCACAGACAGACAGTATGAAATGACTTTGTTGTTACTATGCAGTGAAGAGGTGAAAAAGTGGTAGTGAGTGTCTAATTTAATTTCTGAATAAATGCTTTGAATTTGTAACTTGATTATTATATCCTGGTTGAAGTGCCAGCGACACAGCTGATTTGGAGCTTACCTCCGATGGGCCGGTCCACGGTGTAGGAGATGTAGGGCAGCTCGGAGTCCGAGCACACACTGGCACCCGGGGAGTTGTCACTCGCCGGCTCCACGCGCCGCGATTCTGTAAGACATATTCAGTGATTTTTTAACATTATTCATTTACAGAACCTGGGAACATTCCACTCAGGGCCTCTTAACAACTGAACCACAACAATTCCTCTCACTGCACTAACCAAACAAAGAAAAAAAATCAGTATTTACAAAACAACTGGTTGAAATTTGATTTGCAACTCGAAGAAGACATTGAATAATAATAAGCTGTATTGGATACACATACCCAAAAAACATTTTGCTACACAAACTTAGCACAAATAAAACTGGATTCATATCAGTATAATGGTATTGCTAACTTTTCAAGTAATAGCTACTTTCTTCCCTCGAGGACTGTTTTCCACCAGAATGCTTGACGTGCCCTTACTGCGTGCGGTCTGCGCTACGCTGCTGCTTAGTTAAAAGCAAAATCTAGGGAACACACTATACACAAGCTTACCCGGAATGTTGGAAACAGCAATGGTGTGTCCTCTGCGAACGGGCGGCGCACGTGGCGCCGGCTTCTTCGGCGGCAGCGACGACTGCTCCGACCCCATCCCGGCTAAACGTACATCAACCTTATTATTGCAGAAAATCAATAAAAAACAAATAAACCCTAATTTATTTTTGTATGTAAATAAAGATCAAGATATTAATACATACTATTTGGATAGTTTCTTTTGGGCGTTTTGTTCAGCCACACCCTCAGATAAATGTTTGTAAAAATAAGTAGGTGTGTAACGTAAAATATAAATAAAAACCTTTTCGTAGATCAATGCAGCAGAAGCTAACTATAATTCATTGTTCACCCCAAGCACAATAATCTAAATCTAAAAATCCTTGAATAAATATTTCTCGTGTTGATGTCAATCTTATGTATATGGCACACATTTCCTAAAATACATTATATAGTGTAAATAATGCAAGCCAATTAATGCAATGCAACTGCACTACCTATCCTAACCTACCTACTGCATCATGTAGGTACCTATGTTATCTTTAATGGCAGCTGATTTTGACATTGACAGTATTTGATTATTTTCATTTCTCTCGTAGCAAAGCATTGTAATAAAGCATCGGCATAAATCGGAATAAAAACGATCAGTTAGTTATATGCACAAATATAACAACATTATGTTCTTTTATATCTGCGTTTCTATGTAACTTCCCGGCCCATCTCAAACAAAGTGGCAGATTGTGCATTATAAAATCGAACACTCGATGGGGGGCAAAATACATTACTTAGCTCTCTGTCCCGTTTCGTTTTGTTTATTTCCCATGTGTACGTCTCTTTCTTGCATGAGCGAAACAAAAGAGATGACTAAGCCGCACGATCTCCATATATAGGTACAAGGGTTATGGAGGTCGATCCATGGAATTAGTAGGTAGGCTGGAAGTTCTTTCACCCGTCTTCCGTTCGTTACCTACCTTTGTAACGCAAAACCTCTACAAGAAAAAACTAACCAATATTAACAATTGATTCAGACGCGCACCCAATCACTGTAACATTAATGATCTCCTGAGACAATCGTTATTTAATATAACGAAAAATGAAAACAGACCTATGAAAAAAGGAAACGCATCATTGCATCAGAAAATTGTTAGTGATGGGCAATTTAATGTACTGTCGATCTATTACCATTTATTTATTTGAGACACATTACAAATTTCATTTTCAATAAATAACTTAATAATCTTAACAACAAGGAACACAACCAACCTGTAACTTTTGAATTCATTTTTGTATTAAATGATACATAAATCTTCAGTCAAAATCAAGTTTATATCAGTTTATTACCACAGAGTTGACCAATAATGCAGAACATAATCTAAAATAGTGTTATTATTTTCAGGATAATCCATTAAATCCTTCCTTTTTCCTTTAAACTCGCACCACGATTGCGTAGAAGGTATTTTTGGTCGAAAATCTGCAACAATATTGAAAATGGCACTTTTTGCCTCCATTGGCAATGTTTGTGTACCTTAGTTGTATCAGTAGCGCCATCTGCGCTTTGCTTTGCGTAATATATTTGATGTCTACCTAACCCATGGATTTAACTTCGTCGGAGTACCTATTAATTCCATGGTCTAGCCACTGGGTACAGACGTATATATAGACGCCCACACTAGTAGCAGTTGGCAACACTGTTTGAATCTCAAACAAATACCATGCCACTCACTCACTCAGAGTATTACTTTTCTCAAAATGGCTGAACTGTAAAGACGTGATAAATATTTTCGTTACAATGGAGCTCAAATACGCGAACGTGAACAAAGGAAACAACATATTTGCCACTGATATTGTGATCCTCGATAGTGCTATCTACTTGGATTCTTGTGATACATCGGAGGACTTGCGAGGATCGTGTACAGCTTGGCGCACCACATCGCCCATCAACTTGTGTCCTAGAATGAATAGATTCATTCACCAGCCTTTTCCATCAACTCCTAAGCGTATCATCTTTGGAACAATGTCTGCGTGAGTGATAATGGCTTAGCATCCTCTTGACTGTGTATATATGCTGACTGTGTTAGTGAAAAGTGTGCTAAGATGAATATACCTACTGTTTTAGATTGGCGCAATAAGCGTAACTTAAATCATCTTTCAGTCCAATCCATGAATTATTCCACGTATTCTTTACCAGATATTACTGAAAACAAAAATATGAAGGGCGAAATTTATGATATGTACCATCCGGATATCAAAACCTTTTCGGAAATGGTGACAGATAAAAAATTCGACGGTAAAAATGAAAAGTCGGAGCCTTGGTTGATAAGGTCGGCCCTGCACATGTGTACGATGATATTCCGGAAGATATCGGGGCGCGCGAGTTCGCCGGAGCTGTCTTATCACGACTGTGAGCCGCCCGGCCAGGAGGCGCCGACTGGTTTCTGGCAGAGCGCCAGAACTGAAAATAAAAATGTTGAAGCTCGTACCGCGCTCTCAGACTGGCGCTCAGACATGAATGGCGGCTACGACAGCGTCGTCGCGTCCTGCGAAGACAAGCTGAACAAGGTGCGACAACTTATCAGCTCCAAATCAGCTCCTAGTTCTCCTAAAAGCCCAGCGTACAAGTCTAGACGAAGAAGAAGAGTGTTTGTTGAGTCGAATTTGGTTGAAGATTGTTTTGAAGACGCCTTTAGTCCAGAAGATTTCATCAATGAGAGTAACAGTGATGGTCTAACATTTATTATTCCATATCAATATCAAAAGTGTGAAGTTTTTGAAATAGAAACTCCCAAAATGAAGATTGAAAATCAAATGACAGACCTTAACAGCCAGAATGTGCCAGAGGATAAAAAAGATCTTAATTTAAAAGTAGATGCTGTGAAAACAGATATTGTTGATTTTGTCGAGCCAGAGGCCCCGAAGAAAACCAACATTGAAACAGTGTCTTCTTGTGAATCAAAAATAATGCAGCTTCAAGCAATGCTTAAAGAGAGACGCAAGAGGAACACTAAGACCTTGCTGAACTCTCCCGATTCTGCTCCAGAACCGGTTAAAGATCTTCTGACTGACCATACCAAACCTAAAATCATTCCATCTCCAAAAATTCAGGACAAACGATACAAAAACCGGCATCGCCTGTCAACCGGAAAGCGAAAAAAGGCGGAAACCAGAAAATTGATCAATGACGACATGCTGTTTGCTGATGAAATTGCTGAAGATCCTTCCAGCTTTAATAGTTCTCCAATAATTCCTGTAGCTTTAGATAAATCTGTAGAAAGTCTGGGGTCTTCTGCTGACGACTGTTTTGATGAGGTGGCCGGTCGCTTCCGCACGGCGTCCGGCACCGACAGCGACGACTCCTTCCAAGTAGTGTTCGCAGACAGCCCACGAGCGATGCGTCCCTCAGACTGTGAGTCGGAGGACTCTTTCATTGTCTTTGAAGACTCTCCTGACAGCTGTTACACCTCCAATGATGTGTTTGGGGATGAGTCAGATTCAGAGTCAGAATATTCAGACTCAGATTCTGAAGTCAGCGACTCTGGCTGTGGAGATTCTGAAGAGTTGAAAATGTCTCAGAATATGACAAAAACATTTGGAGATCTGACGGACAATAGTCTATATGAAGACAAGGACGAAGTGGACAATGCGGTGAACATTTGTGCAGAGATCCCGAGCGAGCACCTGCATCCGGAATCAGCCGCGCGCGACACCGGTGTGCTGCTCAACGACGCCAAGAAACTCTTGAGGAGAAACCAGCCGCCTAAAAAGGTAGATTGATTTTCCTTGTAACATTTTAATTTTAACATTCTTTGGGAATCCTAACATAAGGAGTCATCACCTTAAAAGCAATATTTAACGTAGCTGTCGAGCACACGGCTTTTTTGGCTAAGGTGAGTCAATAGTGAAGTCGTCGTCGTTATGTTACAGTATCATTTAGTATGGAGTGTTTGGACAAGTCCGAAAATTTTAATTTTGTCAAATTTTTGAAAGCATTGTCATTATCACAGTATTTTTTCACTGATGTTTCTAATAATATAAGGCCTTCGATTGTCACCAATCGGTTAAAAACGTAATAAATTATACACCTAAACCTTCCTCAGGAACCACACTAATTATTGGTGAAAATCGCATGAAAATCCGTGTGGTAGTTTTTGAGTTAATTGTGAACAGACAGCAGCAGCAGAGGACTTTGTTTTATAATATGTAAGGATTACTGTTATTGTATTCATAGATTTAAAATATTTACCTACCTATCTGTTGTGATTACTTGATTTACTTAGTGTGTAAACATTGAATCAACATCAACTGATGTAAACATTCAACAATAGTTTTGCAGCTCAAAACTTTATTAGGTTAAATATTCCGATTTACTAACTCAAGCCTGTAGTTACCTTTCCTATATAAATATTCAGGCTATGTACAGTTTCCTGCACAAACAAATCTATACTCATTGTATGCCTGTATTTGAGACATTGTGTCCACGTGAGCGTGTGTCTTGTTAGATTGCCAACATTGCTTTCTCAATTTATTATCTTTGTTTTATGGTTGCTTCCATCTTTGGTTTGAGAAGCTATAATATATTTGTATGCATGAGTTTATAGCCAAAAAGTTGTCAATATCTATTGAGTAGAACAATTATTTTGTTGAATTAATATTTTATCAACCCATATCTTCAAGTAAAAGATTAAAATGCAGTCATATGGTTTGAAGTTGAGGATTTTTTCTCCTTTTTATTGATATCTGGTCAAATAATATCGTTGATTGAAAGTAAACGTGAATGCAATTTGGTGAATTTTACTTGACATCTTTTATAAAAAATAAAAGTTTTACTATCTTTTTATTTATTTATTTATAAACGAGGTCTATTTGATGTCATTTTCAAACAAACAAACAAACAAGGCAATCAGATAGGTTGCCAAGTCGTTTGATATCCATTGATATAATGTCAAACAAGTTTATATACTGGAACCAGACAGGCAAGTTGAGAAATAATAAATTGATCGCAATATCAAATTCTACTTAATTGACACGACATATGTCTTTCTCTTTCGAACGTACTGAAGACAAAGAGGAAATAATTCTTTGTTTCACATTACACCGAGTTTTAATAACTTACACAAAATGTGGAAAATCGGCTTCTTATCGTGCGAGTAATTTATTTATAGTTTTGTAACCGATATACATGTTGAAAATTAAAACTATTTGCTAAAAATTGCCTTACACGCGGGACTTTCGGAATAGTCTACCGACTTTATGAGCTAGCGATTGTTGAAGGCCTAAATTAATTTGTTGCCGTCAATCCGGTCGCGATTGGTCGTTCAAAAAGTCCAAGGCAATTTTTTTCAAACTCACGTCTTGAACACGTGGCCAACTCGGAGTAAAGGTGCATAATGTGCTATCTATTTCAAGTTTTTCTCTATGGTATATTTCTATATGTGTAAGTCGTAGTTAGATTCTTACGAGAAAGAAATATTTTACTACTTGGGTACATTTTGCGAAAGATACATTTTGCTCTTGAACCCTATGAAGTAACAAAATTGTCACATGTCGTAGTTATGAGCAAAATACAAGTCAGATAAAAATATTATATCACTGTTGCGAGGGTCGCGATTTTCCATCCGGAAAGACCTTGTGGTGAACTAGCTCGTACATAACGATGGCTGGGCTGCGTAAATTCTGCATTACCGTTCATACCTAGTTGTACGGCTTTGTGCACGTAACTAGTAGTTCGCAGTATTCTCTCTTTACATCTTTGTAGAGTATATTTACCATGGTTCAAAAAAATCAAAATTGTTTATTCAATTTATCAATTTATTCAATTTATCAATTTATTCAATTTATCACTTATTGACATCAAAAAAATACAACTAAGTCGGTAATTAACAAATTTAGGTCGTTAAATGTAAGTTATGTGTCCCTTAGTCGCCTTGCACGATATGATCCAATTCTAGGGTTTGTAATTTCAATTCGTTTTATGTATTACTACTAACAGTATTGTCAGATTTTATGCACGACCTAAAGTCATATGATACAACTTCGACTGCCGCAATAGCGATGTATCCTGAGGAATCCTGCACACTGGCAGTCGGCTACAGTGTAGGTTGTTTTCCTTCGCCGGAAAAAAGTTTTGGTATATGGAAACAATCGGTGACCCAAGGTCGAGGTGACCCGCGCGCTGACGGCGACGTTATTTTGATGACAAAGATCGAAATAAATCTTACATCTGTTATTTTCGCGTAAAGAAGGCAAGTCTGAAACGCTGAGCGATTTTTCTAGGAATTATAAAAAAGTTATATGATCACAACAATAATTATGACGTAAGTATGCTATTTTTTGTGTAATGTAAAATGAGTTGTTTGCAATACTCAAACTATACATAGCTAAAAGCAACATCGAGAAAAAAAGACAAATAATATATTGTGGGTACTTGGGCTTGCGCCGGCTCCTCAATAATGGGGACGGAGTAAGGCAGATGATATACGTAAAAAATGTCAATGAACTCTTTAAAATTGGTAGTAAAAAACATCGCATGCCCGCATCACGACAGCGTCAGTACTGATAACTGTATCAATGACTGACTAATCGTGTAACGTTCAATGTTCATTCAATGTGGTACCTCATTTAGAAAGTACTTTTCGGTAACCATCTAGGATTGCCTTACATTGGTTTGATATTGTAGAAACCAATACATAAAATGCTGTTGTCATCCTTTGCTTAAACGAAAACATTATAATTTCCCAAACCAAAGTTAGGAAACTGCTTCCTATGACGAGAGACTAACAATCGAACATATAGATCCCATCTTACATATTTGCCTCCTGCATGTTTTAGGAATGGCTGGATAAGAATTTGGTCGAAGCGAAAGTGATTTCTATGAGATTTGGTACACAGGTGACATAAAACTTGGAATAGAACATAGAAAACATTAAACATTCCCATGGGATCTATTAAGATAATGTACACTTGTAACCTGATATCATTAAAAACAAGCGAGTACTTCCGGGGTTCCAAAATGTCGATGTTTGCTGATCCGGTATTTGTATGCGTCAACAATATTTGTATCCGTTACATTATACAAACAATTATTTCTCACAATCTCGTCACTCGTTATGAGCAATCCGCAGAATACTTGCCGCTCGATGATGATTACGAATTTCTGAAGACTTCGGAAAGAGGTCAAACATTCCGAGGTCGTGTTTGGAAAAGGGTATTTTCCGCAATTTCTTAAAATGATAAACAATTGGGAAACCTTTCTTTAAAAACGACTTCGCGGTCTTTCAGAAGATTGTGATTGTAAATTTGTGATATTGTGTTCCGCGACCTGATGATGCTAGCCACGCCTCCAGATCGATTATGGAGATAATAATAGTTGTTTCTAAATTGTAATTAAGTCTATTTGTTAGAAATACATTGTTTTAGGTAATTTGTGCTGTAGAAAAACATTCCACTGTCGTTTTCTGATCATAATCTTAGAGTTTAATACGGAATAATAATGTTTTATCTTTTGATAAACTGATTTTTTGTCATTACCTTTCATTATTTCCATTGGCAAAAGTACTCGATAAGAAAATTGTTGAACAATTTCGGAAGTAATCAAAAATTGTACAATCAGCAGATAAAGTGGATATTATCTAACTTTACTAAAGCCGCTAAACTGTAAGAAGTTCTATTTACATGCTATACACCAGCACTGGACTGAAGCTGATGTCAAATACAACATACATGTAAGTCCTCCTAATAAAATATTATGAGCTCACTGGATTGTACAACGTGACGATTTCGATAAGAACTTCATTGACGAAGAAACAAAAGCTAGAAGGGGAAAGCCAAGAAGGGCTTACATCTGCTGCTGCTGATGATAGACAAATATGGAAGTCACTCCACGACAAGAACTTTCATTCATCCTCGCGTAATCCCGGTTATATTCGGAGCTGTAACGCCCCAAGGGCCAGCCGCAAGCAACACAACACCGACGAGAACAATGTTCTTCAATTAAAATGTAAACGAGTTAGATGGCAAAAATAATATCAGCCACTGATTGTAGGCTCTCCGACGAGGCACGGTGGTTTTGAACCTAGAACCTTTAGAAAACATGCGTGCTAGTCACTATACTGCCACCGACTGCATGTCTACGTGCTGGCAAATTGTACTGATAACCATATCCAGTCCACAGTGCGTTCAATACCGCGCACTATCGGCACATACTTATGATGAAACACTGCGCAACCTTACGTGATAACACCAGTTCTACCCGACAGTCGGAAAGGCGGGGTACCTGTGCTAGTCAGTCGGTCAAGGATTTCCTCATGCGAAAGGGTATTTGGCTATCGCTACGTTGTAAAGTCATCGTTCGATTCGTTCCATGACTTAGACATAAAGCCTGATGGGTTGCCTTGCTTATGATACAAACAGACTGGACAAGGACTAGAAAATCATTCATAAAATCGAAAAGTTTGAACGGGACATTCCCTCGCCCTAGCACAGTGGTTGATAACCCTACTGTTCAATGTGTTCAAGCGTTTACTAATACACAAAGAAGCTCACAAACAATAAATATATACTGGCAATTATTTGGAATAAATATTTTTGTAGATAAAATATAAAACTATGAAGATAATAAATAATTTATTGACGCTTGTTTAAAGTCATCTTTAATACGATAATTTAACAGCGATTATGTGTGTCATCTTGCAATGACTAGTTTTAAAATAAATTAACAACTCATTCAGGTGTGTTACCACCGCTGCTCCTCATTCTCACGTGATCTAGTATCACACTCTCATTGGCTCGTATTTTGCTATATTCTCACCCCCTTAAAGTGGCAATTTCAAAACTTACAGTGGTCAACTAGAACCATGCTAAAGCTTCTCGTCATTGAGACACAGTTTATTCCTAGTTCGATTGTGGGTTGCCGAGTTGATTACCCCATGAACGGTTGTTCTACAGTTAAGAATCTGTATTGTATTGAAATATGTGTGTCAATAAAATATTTATTTTATTACTAGCGGCCTGTCCCGGCTTTGCTCTGGTAAAAACATAATAAATTATATCCCTAAACCTTCCTCAGAAATCACACTATATATTGGTGAACCGCATGAAAATCCGTACACTAGTTTTTGAGTTTATCGTGAACAGACAGGCAGACGAGGACTTTATTTTATAATATGTAAGGATTAATTTCCAGAATTCCTTTCGTATTTTCGTTTCGTAGCGTTCACACACTGTATGTATTATACATATAGAACCTCTGCAAATCTTCTAATTTATTTTCCCGTTTTCTTCTTCACGTTGATATTTCAATCTGTCAACGACCATTTAATACGCAAAGATTGCTTAGCAAAACGTGTTATAAGAAAGACTAAACTACCTTATACAAAAATCACCGTTCAAAACAACAAGAAAAGTACCTACTGGTTACGCACGGAATCGTCACGACCGTGAAATACAGTTTCACGCATTCTCAATGACAATTTATTGACTAAACAAATATAATGGATGGAAACAAAACCTTTTTTCTAGTAGATAGTTTGTATTTTTCTTTATAGGTTATATTGTTTCTCATAGTATTAAATCTCTGACTGTATGATCTATAATTCTGGGAAACATAAATAATTTTCTCGAGCTATCGTTGCACTTATATAAATTAACAATAAATAAACGTTTATCTAAGATACAGTATTTTATATTCGAGGCCCAGAGTCCATTGTCTAACCATCAAATGAGCCATGTTAGAGGCTGTCCGTTCAAGTGATGCTGTGGCAACACTAGCAATAAGAATAAAAATGCTTCGACCATTTCTATCGCTTGTATGTAGTTTGTATGTGATCGTAACCTTGGGGAAGTCGGGAATCTGGCCAAGTACAGTGGGCTTGGATTAACACTAATGGTGGTGACCCATTTGGCGTTTGGAGTCGCCATTTTGATAACAGGTGCAACGTGGGAAGCAAGGGTAGCAGCGGGGTTTGAGAATGCTATTCTTGGACTCGTGGAATGGATAAAAATGATTTGGTTTATTCAATCCTTGCTGCGTGAAGCTTGAAACTGTCGCTGCTCCGGATTTTATTCTACTACCTTGTATACCAAATTTCATCGCTTCCCGACTAGTGGGTGTGGGTGGGGTTTAGTTTAACCCTAGCTAATCTGAGCGTTTTCCCGTTTGTTTCCTCAGCCGTAAAGCGTAAAGCCCACATTCCGCTTTCCTACTTTTTAGTCTTCATTTCAAAGTCTTCGGCATCGTTAGTAGTCAAACAATGGGCTATTGACATTTTAACGAGCGCTCATTACTCATAAAGTTTAATGTTAATTAACATCACTAGGATACTGTACATTTATTAGAGTTTGATCCGTAATAGGTAGTACACTCATAGCGCCTAGACAGTAATGTTGATGCCAATCAAAACAAACAATAGACAGCTGCATACAATACTGTCGGTTGTCTTTGTTTATTGGAATGTTGATAACAAATCGTTGTTGCAAAAAATTGTCTCCTTATTTGCATTCTTCTTCTTAGAAGTTGAGATCGATCTCGATTGTCGTCCCAATGATGCAATATACTAATTACTGCATAACATCAAGATTTTGACAACCGAGGCGTAGTGGTCACCACGCCTGTCCGCTAGCTGGAGGGTTCGAGTTCGATTCCCAGCGCGGACAAATATTTGTACTTATAATATTTTTGTGCTTAATACCTATGTGGTATCGTAGAGTGCTAACTATTTATTTACTGCGTTGCTCCATATTTATTTCGAATTGTGGTGACAACAGTTGAACTTCATGTAGAACAGTCTGATAATCACATTCCATAACTCATTGCAACATTTTCCCTGCCGCATTACCACAAAGTCCATTATGATGTCATAATATTTGACTACAATGTGCTAGCAATGTGTCCCGGCTTCGAGCGTGTTCTATCCAGTAACTTCCCGCGACCTTAATTGGATTAATACAAACATTCCTGTGCATGATAATTGTATATTTATTAGGCCGCTTGACCTCGTCAATAGGCCAAGATACGACAACAGAACTCCCTCATTGCAAATTGGTCTCTATTACCATCGTTTAGAAGTCAAAGTAGCGTAGTGCGCTGCCGGCTGGCTGTACTGTTTACGTTGCTTGATTTCTCTTGGTCTTGGTCGAAACGTTATCGCAATATGTTTGGTCGCTCCGAGCCTCTAAGAGACAATCATTAATGCCCTCCCCACGCCACTTGTCTTATCGCGTCAGTTACAATGAAATCTTTGGTGACTTTCCGCACAAGGTATCTCTACAAAGTAGATAGGTACATTACTTAGAAATTGATTTTGTATTTTCCTTTATCTGCACTGTAAGCACAGTAATGAACCGTACCCTATAAGTAGAGAACGACGTACCCACTTGTTCGGTTCGGTACCTCTAAGCGTTACTGAGAAAAAGGATTTTGGTATACGTACATCGAACCAAACGTTTTTACCTTGTGGAGCAAGGAACCTGAAGATACAAATCACTGCTCATCTTCTAATATTATTATTTATGTTATCCAAATCCCAACTAATATTATAAATGCGAAAGTAAATTTGTTTGTTACCTCTTCACGCATTATCTACTGGACCGATTGTTATGAAATTTGGTACACGTGTAGAAAATAACCTGAAATAACACATAGGGTACTTTTTATTCCGAAATTCCCACGGGAGCGAAGCCCCGTGGCGCAGCTAGTCTTTAACATTTATGCTCAAGTGATAGGTAGGTTACCGAGCTTTGCTCTTGGTGGTTCTGGTAGAAATGTTTCGGGGTTTCCCCGCGTCGTAATCTTGTTTACTAGCAATGCTTGGTTCGTATGAGGTAAGCCACGAAACATCAAGACGAGCCAATGGCAAGCATTGCTCCATACTATACCACTACTACCAGAGCCGTGGATCTCAAAGTTTTTCTTCCTTATATGTTAAAATACTTCTTTGGCATCAATACGTTCTTTGTAACAAGCGTATTCTGCGAAACAGAAACCTTTAACAAGATATAATTTTATCTCAACGATCAGTGTTTCTTTCATCAGAATCCGTTCTATATAGATGTAATTAAGAAACCTACTTAATACTAAGATTAATCAGATTTCATCTGTAGTACTAATGTACTTTGTGTCGTCAATCCACTTTTAGCAAACAACGTAAAAGACTCACTAACCCCCGTATTTATCCCGGGTTGTTACGATTTGATTCCTCAATGATTACTCACAATCTGGAGTCGCGTTTTGGACGTCACAAGGCTTGTGACACCCACGTCATTGAGTGTAAAATTAAACGTATTTGTGTGAGTCATCAGATCGTGACGTCACGCGGTGACTCAATGGAATCTCTGTTTGTAAACATATAAGGTCTGAGGCGACTACCGGGCATTTTTAACATGTCGTACAGTCGAGGGCAAACAACCCCCAGCTAACTGAATACCATAGGAGGACTGGTACACGCGTAGCTGTCCCCAACTGTACACTGGTACTGAAATTTGCTCTGATAAGTGTAGAGAAGATGACTTGTTTTAAAATTGGTGTCCATTTGTTCCTTTTGGTGCACTGAACCTTAATAACGGTCACCAATTTCACAATTTGGAAATTAACACTCATGTGAGAGAGGAGCTGTCAATCATTTCCAACCTCTTTGTAGATTTGAATTATTTTTAAATCACAATTAGAAATATGATGTTACTGTGCGTTGTTGCATCAGGGTGCAAGGGGCATATTTCGAAATTTCCATCACGTGCGGCTCGTTAGTCAGTCTCTCGCTGTCACTTATGACAAAGCGTTTCGCAAAATGATCAAGTATTGTATCAGCCGGTAAATAACCTCTTCATCCCTTACGGGATAGGCAGAGTCATTTCGATGTTTCATAGAAATTATTGTAACCGATAATTTGACCAGATCTTCCTTTTTATGACTTCATTTATTTGTGAAACTATTGTTCCAAGTAAAATCATTTAAACTAATTGCGAACTTAATGCTAAAAGAATTCTCTCCCAACTATTATTACTGGATGAGTAAACCATTAGGACAATTGGACTAACCAGCTCCACCGGATCTCCCACTCTCGTCAGAATTTAAATTTCAGTGGATATCATATTCCTCACAGTTACAACTGCAACCTTCGGGTACATTTTTTTTAATACGACTGTTTTGTTCAGAGATTAGCCCGTCTTGACAAAAAATTGGCTTAAATGATTCAAAAGTAACAATAGTATACAAACAATACAACAAAAAGTATCGCAAAAACAAGAGCACATTGAATACATTCCGTTTGGTTGGGCGTCGGGTAACAATGGAAAGAGATCTATTATATTGATTTATCGTGAGCGGAGATGCCGCCATTGTGCGTGGCCGTGTCGCTGTGCCATGGACTTCGGTGGAGTACACTGGAGCCTATCACTTTATGTACTGTACTTACCAAAATTCATATTTTTTTCTTTTCCAACTAATGTATATACACTTAGTTTCTTGTTGTGTCTGGTGGTCTTAAAATAAAATACAGTATTTTTTCTTTAAAATCGGTAATAATAGATGTAACGAGTAGGAGAGGTACGATTCTGATACAACAACTCATACAGAAATCATGTTACACCCTTTTTGAATATAAAGATAATAATTTGATAATTAATCAATTAATATATATAAAACTCTTCCGATACTGAGTGACTGGCTGACTGACAGACAACGTACAGTCGAAACTACTGGGCGTAGGAAGCTGAAATTTGGCATGTAGGTTCCCTGAAGAGTGTAGGGGAGCACTAAGAAGGGATTACCTGAAATTCCCACGGGAAACGGATTTTTACTCAAATACGAAGTTGTGGGCAAAAGCTAGTGGAAAATGAAATGGTAGAAGATCGCTCTGGCCAGTTTGCTTTTTGGTCTTCTGGATGAAAAGGCGCCATGTTTTTACAATAAACTGAATTAGAGGCGTGGCAGGCCATTTGGAAGCGAATAATTATTCGAAAAGAGTGAGTTACTACATCCTATATAATAAGTTATTTGTGATGTCGTTGTTGCAGGTGCAGTTCTCGCCGCAGCCGCCGGCCGTGCTGGTGATGCGCGTGTGGACGTTCGCGGCGCGGCAGGCGCGCGCCGGACACTGGGAGCGGCTCGCACTCGACCGCGACCGCTTCCGGCGACGGTCAGTGCGCGGGGGACACACGCACACACACACACGCACACAGCTGCGAACTTAGACCTCGCGAACACAATACATTGCCCTACAAACTTAAAAATTCTAATTCTTATAATTGGCATATCCTACATACCTTTTAAACTTCATCAAAATCGGACCAACGGTTCGAAAGGTATCGCGTTACATACATATATACATACATCATACAAAAAATGTAACTAGAATGTTAGACTTCGCTCGCTCGGTCCATTATATAGTACTTAATTTCTCAAAAAACTACAAATTGCCGACGCGCCGCATGACGCACCATACATGCTTCTTAATCTCTTTCTCTCATCTCCGCGTGTTCACGGTGCATCCACGGCTTCCACGCTGCGAAGCCCGTGGTCAGCCTACAAAATAACTTAAAATTTTGAAGATTTGACTGCTTTTAAAATCGGTCTCCTGCCTGACGTCTACCCACCTTGTAAATGCTGCCGTTGCTTATCAGCTGCATATAGGCTGTGTGTCCCTTATCGGCTCGTACGACGTCCATGGAAGGATATCGAGTGGTCCCGTCCTAAAATAGGGCGGAACCACACACTGTACACATACATTATCACACAAAATACATATAATATATATGGACTTTGGTAAGGCTTTCGACACTGTTTCTGTTCCGTCCCTATTAAAAAAATTAGAAGCTCTGGGTGTAAGAGGTTCAGCACTGTCACTATTCTCAGACTATTTGAAAAATAGAACACAATGTGTTAAAATAGGGGAATATATAAGTGACGACAAACCAGTCGAATTTGGCGTACCGCAAGGCAGTATTCTTGGGCCTAAACTTTTTCTTTGCTATATAAATGAGTTATGCCAAATGAAATTAGAAAATTGTCGAATTGCATCTTATGCGGACGACACTACACTCACCTTCTATGCATCCACATGGGACCAACTTTTCAAAATTGCACAGACGGGCTTTGATAAGGTTTCTCAATGGTTAATGGCCAACAGCCTCACTCTTAATGAGGACAAAACGAAATACATGCTGTTTTCCATTCGTAACTGGGCCGAAATTGCAGGTATATCGCAGTCTATCATTGCTCACAAATGCATCTTCCCAACACATTTAACTTGTGACTGTCCAAGCATTTCTTCTGTCCAAACAATAAAATATCTAGGTGTTCATATTGACTCAAATTTAAGATTTAAACAACATATACATACGGTATCACAAAGAGTTAGGAAATTGACTTATTTATTCAAACAATTACGTGACGTGGCAGATAATAGTACAATTAACATGGTATATGATGCTTTGGCTAAGTCAATTATAACATACTGCATTTCCACTTGGGGTGGATGTAACAAAACAGATATGATGGAATTGGAAAGGGCGCAAAGACTAATACTCAAAGTTAGCTTGTCTAAACCGCGACTTTATCCCACAGCTAAACTTTACCAAGAGGCAGGAGTATTGACAGTTAGACAGCTATATATATCGGCAACGGTTACTCGTATACACTCTACCCTTTTGGCAAATGTAAAGAAAGATATGGACGTGAAAAGAAGAAAGTACGCAGTCTGTGAGCGTATATTCGTAAATACGTCGTTTGCACATAAATTTTATGATTTTCGTGGAGGAATGTTGTATAATATTATTAATAAGAAATTGGATTTATATAATTGTAGAAAAAAAGAATTTCAACTAAAACTTAAAAAATGGTTCATTGATTTAGATTATGAGGCTACGGAGAGCATTTTGGAAATCATGTCTTAAATAAATAAATAAATATATATATATGTATAAAAGAACACTGTGTAACTTCACATTTGTAAACATCGGAAGTAACAAGGGGACCTGGTGGCCCAAGATACAGGTTCCGGCCTAGTTTGAGTCTCCAGGACTCCAACAAGTTTTTGTAATTGTTTTATCTTTTTACTGTTAATGTGTTATCTGATTGTGTAACTTGTGGAGTTTAATAAAATATTTTTGAATTTTTTTAATTTTAATTTTTTAATATTACGTTTATATGTACTTCTCGAAATAAATCAATTTGGCTTTTGGATGTATAGGGGTATGCGGACCAAAGATTTCCCTTTGCATTTTGAATTATTCATAAATACTGAAAGCTCTCTCGCTTTATACATTTTCATTGTCACTAAATCTGAAATTAAACACCATTATCTTATAACTCCAAAGGCTAAAGTTTGAAAAATTGATGAAGTTTGTGAACCGTATGAAGATTTAAGACTAGTTTTCATTATAACACGTGTGTATTTGAAGTCTTTTTTTGAGTGAATAGAAGACCTAATAATACAAAAATTATAAGTAACACGGCGTAGTGACCATTATGTTTGCACATTACAGGATCGCGGACGCCGATATGGCGCTGTCGTGGGTGCTGAAGCCTCAACACCGATCCAGGGTCATGTTCCAGCGGTTCATGCCGTGGTGGAACGCGCAGAAGAGGAAGGAGATCGCCGACAAGAAGGAGGAGAAGAGACGGATGGAGGAGGAACAGAGGAAGATTGAAGATCAGAAGAAGATTGAAGAACAGCCGACAGAATGTCAAGTGAAGGAGAAAGAGAATAATGATAGCAAGGAAGAAGAGACAAACAATGAAAAGGTTGTTGAACGTAACAAAATTGATGAGGATCTGCCAAACATTGGAGATGAAAATAGAGAAATTGATGGTGTTACAGCAAATACGAAAATTCCAAACGAAGAATCAAATGTTGAAAAACATCCAGTTAACGAAAAAGGGAATATTGTTAGTGATGAAATGGAGAAACCGATCAATAACAGTGTTTTATACAAATCAGTTAGTGAAATAAACGAAGCCAGGACTGGCGCTCACTTCGGAGTTTGATGTCAATCATGCAGTTAATGCAACAACCAATGAAATGGAGATCGAAGCGTGGGACATGACCGCCTCTGCCCCTGACGGCCGATCGTGAAGTTGTTTCGTGATTCAAATCGAAATTACATGCCGTTAGAGCCCGTGCCATGTAGACTGACATCAAATTTCGAATCAAATAATATTCTAAGCATATTTACTCGAAAATGACAAAGGAGGATGCTAAGTGCCTACATCCAGAGACTGACTGTAATGAAAAAGATAAAATTAAAAAAAAACCTTGTAAATTAATTGTAAGACATGATTATAATCATTTAAACATTAAAAACACGACTGCTGTCAAATATATAGGACACCTCGCGCGCGGTGAGTTGCAATAAATTGAATACCCTCCTTTTTTGAGCAGTCGCGTTAAATTGTGTTCGGTGTTAACCACTCAGCTAATGGTACCGCTCAATATTCGAGTACAATCGGAAAATCCTATACTGAGTGAGGCACAGGCTGTGGTGACCACTTCCCATCAGGAGGGCCGCACGCCAGCTTTACTGTTTGCATATAATAGAGAAATCGACTGCATTCCAGTCGAGGCGATTGTCTAGTTTTCAAAATACTCATCATTTTCAATAGAAATACAGTTGATTGTAATCAGCGGCGTGTTTGCGAATGCCCCATTTATTAGACCCCGAAAGGTAATTACTCGTTTGAACTTTTAGATTTTAATTACTACAACAATTACTATTCATTAGTTGAGTTGTACCGACAACGGACGCAATATTGTTTACGCCGCGTCACCCAAATTGTTTTGTGATATCAACTTTTCCAATGTTTATTGTAATTAAAACATTTTATATCTGTATGGGTACATCATAGTGTCTACAATTTACATAATACACATAGATTTAACAAGTATTTTTAAAATTGCACAATATTTTTAAGTGTATATGTTTAGTTTCCATTTTATAAAGATTACATAATTTTTGTTTAATTATAATACTAAGTGTTGAACTTTTGAGTCGTATGTTTAGTTTCTAGCATTGCATGATATAATCTTTATAATCTGGAAATTATTGTTGTGTATTGCGGTGCCTCAAAATCATAAGTGTTTGTGTAACTTTAATGTAAAAAATAAAACAATTACATGCAAAGGGAGGGACATTTTTATAACAATATTAAACATTCAGATCAGATCTCATTAACTTTTTATTTCTTTACGTATGTACTTCCATTCGTGTGATCGTCAAAACTGCCAATCGATGTGAATTTATTTGTATCGTAATAAACTGTGATTTGAGGTAGGTAATACAAATTATATTATACATAGACTTAAAGTGGATATATTAATCACGGGAACTTATATTTTTTGCTGAAATATTAATTGGAAGCCATTTGTTTTACTTGTCCATCCGCTTAGCCATCTAGCTCAGAAATATTGTCATTTCACAATATGTCCTACCGTGATTGATTCATCCCGTAGCCGTAGTCGTGTTTAGTGTTAATTGTACAAATTGTACGTCCTTGTTCATCGTCTAGAATGTACCCGGCGTGTGTGGAACATAGATTACTTATATTCTTTCTCGTTAGAAATCCTGTTGATTCAATGCCAAGCAAAATTCGACCTAATGTAAGCTTTTTATAGCCGAATTTAGCTTGCATTAATAAATTATCTTCAAATGATAATGGACTTTTGGGTAATATCGTATTGAAATTGATATTGTCGATAGTGACCAAACATTTGAATACAACAAATTAACAGCGGATGGGCACAGTAGTTCAACATTTGTATTGCGTAGTCTGTACGCGTGCGTCGCGTCGGCGTCTGACTTCGTCTATTTACGTAGCCGGCATTAGATTAGACCCACCTTTCCTTTTGTTAAAGGTTGTGTTTTTTTATAAAAATATATATAACGCGTGCTGAATTCAGTTTCGTTTCAATTATAACTTTAAATATATGATTTATTTACAAAACGTGCAGAAAATGTTCTCCGAAGGATATATACAGAGGAAGTAATAGGCATTTAGTTTTATTGTTGTGTTTTGATGTTTTTCTATTTGTGATATCAAATACGATCCTTGTATAGTATTAACTGTGGGTTGCTAAGTTGTAAATTTGATGTAAATAATGTATATTCTTACATGTTTTTGTAAAAGGTGTTCGGAAATAAATAACATAGAAAAATAAACAAACTTTTATTTGAACATCCATTCAAAAGTAAAGGTTCAAATTTATATTAAAAACACTCAATATGTGGCTGTAACAGAAAGAGATCAAAACGTATTCAGTTTAAAAGTGAATCTCTTACTATTTTTGTTTCTCTGATGTAGCTAAAGATTACAAATTTGAGCTCACGCAACCGAATTCGCCATCAGGGGCGCTGGTGTTATGAAAGGTTAGTTTTCAAAAAAAATTTTGACTGTTTTATGCTTGAGCGCAGGATATACAAATGTCAACATTTTGATAATGAATCTAGATATTACAGGACCCGTCATTGCTAAGTAAATAATATTGCTATCTCTTTCTTGCGCCTTGAAAAGCAACAAGTTCATTCCAGTGGTGGCTCCAGTATAACCTACAGCTTCATTGATGCCCCTTGACTAGACGCCTGTAACAATCTTTAAAGCAATGTTGCAATTAACAAATTTCTTGCCTTTCCATTAGTTGGACTCTTTTTTAGGCGGCGTCCGAGCGCTGTTGAGTATGATCATCTCCTTCTCAGTCTCCTTCTTGTCCGGGTCGTCCTCCAGCTGGATGCGGCGCTTGGGCTCCTCGGGCCGGTCGTCGAAGGGCGCGAGCCCGAACAGCTCGGGCCGGAACTCCAGCAGCGAACGGATCACCAGCGTCGCGTGCCGCGTCTGTTCGCGCTCCAGCCGCGGGTCCGGCGTCATCACCACCTGGCGATAGCATACACTCGCAGTCGTGCCAATCATTTTCAGTATGAAGATGTATCGTGGTCAAATCATTTATTTTGAAATTATATCTTTACAGGCACTTTTTCCCGTCATATTTTGTACTACTTATAATCCTAAACTATGAAATAAGTTACTTATTATTATGAAGAACTTTTGCCCCTAAAGCGTAGCAGCTGGTCTGCTTGAATTCAAAATCAAATAATTAAAAGATCTTCGATTTTTAAGAGTTGCTAGCAAGTTACCTGCATCCCGGCGTCGACTGCGGCGCGCACGCCCACCGCTGTGTCTTCGAACACCAGGCACTGCGGACACACAGGGGATGGGACGCCTTCTTAATATTATATTTTATTTTGGCATTAATGGGGCCAAAGTCTACATTAAAGAGGCATTTGTGTAAAGTTTGCGTCCTATGCCTTTAATAAATTTAAAATGTAGGTGTAATCAATTTGAATGGTATCCACCATTCAAATTGATTACACCTACATTTTAAGAACACTACAACACTTTGAGAGGTCGTTTATAGTTCAGTGGTTAAGACACCCCTCTGTGGACCGTACGGTTCGAATCCCCATTCATGCCATATGAGTTTAAATAGCCACCACACATTCGTGTATATATAAATAAATGTTCCCCATAATGGCCACGACCCTTAACCACGACCAATAAGACTATAAGATCGGATAGTCCCCCACAATAGCCAAGCTATTATCTGTCACATAGGTACGGTAGGAAGGAGATTTCAATGTAATTATTATCGTACCTTTTCCGGCTTGGGCTTGTCGGGGAAGCGCGACGCGGCCACCAGGTATATGGTGGGGTCCGGCTTGCCGACCTTCACCTCGGGGTCGCACACGCTCACCTGGTCACCATTTATGTTAGGTACAATAAACACTATGTATTCCATATACTATGTCTTCTTGTTGTCGAGTTGGAATGGTTAGACGCGCGCGTTGCCTACTTTGTGGCCTAGGGTCTATAGCCATAGTATTACACTATCTGTGATTACACTGACTCTCTCACCTTTCACACTGGAACAGAACAAGCACTAGTGTGTGATGGATAACACAATTGTGAGGTACCGGTTAAAGATAACTGCGGACAAATATTTAAGTTTACACGGATAGAACAAAAAAACCTGCGATAACCCATATCATAATGCCGGGCACACACTATCGCCCAACTCGGGCACATGTTGACACGAATTTACAAAGATTATGTAGATGAATAATAATAAAAATGATATTGATCCGAAATCTAACGGGAGTTGAGTGGAGCTACCTTGTGGTGGAACATGGCGAAGAGCTTGGGGCGCGCGACGGCCTGCAGGCGCACTGCCTGCTCCGTGGAGTTGGTGGCCAGCGCCATCGGCACCTTGTGGTCGAAGAAGTGCGTCAGCAGCCGCTCCGCTCCTGTCCAATCAATCATAACACTCATAGTTATTTGGATTCTCTTATTCAGCGTAAAATAGTTCATTAAACTTTAAATCACATTTATTTACACCACATTTCGTGGTCACTAGTTTTGGATGTTTCAACCGGAGGAATAGAACTAAAAACAGCGCGTAATTTGTAACCCCGTAGTTTAGCACCTGTCCTTTCAAGATGGGCGAGTGATTCCGCTGTAGAATCTGAAACCGCTCCATATCCTCCCGTACATTCCTAAGAAGGGTTGACGTCAGGCAGGCGACCGGTTGTTAAATCAATGCACAGAAACTTTATAAAATTAAGGTTATTTTTTACGCTGATCCCGGGGTTCGTAGCGTCACAACCCCGATAACAAATTAGCAAAAGAGAGACCTTTCATGATGGGCGCGCTGGGCATCATGCGCTCCGACTTCTCCTTGAGCTGGCGCTCGCACTCGTCCACCGAGATCTTCAGCTTCAGCTCCTTCACCAGCGCCTCGCAGATCTGACGCTCTGTCACGCCATACAGCTGCGGACAATATAAAACGGCTACACACTATCGGCAAACAGTTTGCCAAGCTTTGACGAAAGAAAGAAAGAACACTCCCGGCATCAGTCGGCAGCCTTATAGTAAGTTGATTACACATAATTGAATAATAGTACTTTTATCAATTATAAAGTATATATAAGAATGTAATACTAGTTGCGCCCCCGTGTTCCACTTCCATTCCGCAAAGAAGAATAAGAGTAATTCCAGGTCTCATGCTATATTCGATCCAGTCGCTTTTATGATTAAGTATACACAGTCACAGAGTATAGTGGAACAATAATTAAAAGTGTGTAGGAAGGAGTTACACGCGTCAGAACATTACCTACTCACCCTGACTTTCATGTCCTTGGTGTAGGTCGCTCCGTTTTGTTCACAAATATCCGCTATGATCTTATGGTACAGGTATTCTGAATCTACAACATATAAGCTCATTATTTAATAATAATCATAAATATTTTTTCACATAAATTAAACATGTTTATAATTAGACATCACTTATTGATATCAATAATGAACAAGAAGTGAAGTTGTCCTCAAAGTGCTAATGGAAAGAAATAGCGCAACAAACTTCACCACTGCTTTCAATTGTGAATCATTTGTGACATGAATAGACTCCGATATCGAGTGATATTATTACCTAATTATTTATGGATTTTGTACGGGTGACTATTGTAGGTACCTATACCTACATTGCGCCGCGTCAGCAAATACGCTGCATTCTTGTAAATTAATATTCGTCCATCTGCCTAAGATCACACAGTGCCTGAAAGGCCCTGGTCGAGAGAGCTGCAGCTACTGGCGGCCACGACCCTCAGCCGTGAGGCTATGATCCCCGATTTAGACAAATTGGAATGAGAGGGTTATTATTTTAGAACTGGTTTGGTTTAATATGGAGTGCTTCAACGAAGCTGGTAACATACCTAGTACTGTGCCGTCCATATCAAAAAGACAATGCGTTACTTTCTTATACGTTGTTGGTGAGTAGAATCTTCTTTGTGTGATGCATAACAACATCGAAATTTTGCCTTATTCGGGAGCATTTTGACTTTATGAGACCGTCTTCGTGGTTTTGTGTAAATTAATTATAAAACACCATTTTTTAAAGTTTCTTGATAGTGTTTAAGTACGTTTCATTTCAAACAATTTCTTCCAAAGACACCAAAACTAAATCTCAGCACTTGACTTTGACTGCGTCAAAAATCAATAAACCACGTGGAACAAAAAGGAAGAACGTACTAGGTTTTAATAATATGTAGGTAATGTACCAAGAAACTGTTGTTATTATTTTGTCTAGAAGCGTATCACAAATCTACACGACTACACAATCTATATGTATATAATTCCATGTTACCAATATAGATTCCGAACTCAGACAGACTATGACAAAGTATATCACAAAAACATACAAAAAATCGTTCATATAACTTGTATGCCAGCTTACTAAATGATCTAAGCAAACAATTTGACAATCTATGGAAGATTCGGTATAAATGGCTGGGCTGCTGTGCTGCTTCACGCACTCGCGTTGGCATGATCGGCGACAGCTGTGGCTGAAATCCCTTTAGATACTCACTTGGCCATCTAGCGAAGAGCTAGCCCATTACAATATTGATTTATGGAAGGCGCTCTTTAAATGCGGCTAAACATTTTCGCGAAGGCGTTTGCGAAATTTGGCGGGCTTGGTAGCTCGTTTGGCCTGTGGCAGGCATAAGCTTTATTGTGACCAAAAAAAATTTGTATACAATAATAAAACTAGATGGCGCGGTAGTCAAATTAAAACCAGTTATGGTATCGTTTCAAAGATATGCTAAGAAGATTCATCGACTCGTGTACTCGGGTTGGTTGGTTGGTTGGTTGGTTGGTTGGTTGGTTGGTTGGTTGGTTGGTTGGTTGGTTGGTTGGTTGGTTGGTTGGTTGGTTGGTTGGTTGGTTGGTTGGTTGGTTGGTTGGTTGGTTGGTTGGTTGGTTGGTTGGTTGGTTGGTTGGTTGGTTGGTTGGTTGGTTGGTTGGTTGGTTGGTTGGTTGGTTGGTTGGTTGGTTGGTTGGTTGGTTGGTTGGTTGGTTGGTTGGTTGGTTGGTTGGTTGGTTGGTTGGTTGGTTGGTTGGTTGGTTGGTTGGTTGGTTGGTTGGTTGGTTGGTTGGTTGGTTGGTTGGTTGGTTGGTTGGTTGGTTGGTTGGTTGGTTGGTTGGTTGGTTGGTTGGTTGGTTGGTTGGTTGGTTGGTTGGTTGGTTGGTTAGGTTAGGTTAGGTTAGGTTAGGTTAGGTTAGGTTAGGTTAGGTTAGGTTAGGTTAGGTTAGGTTAGGTTAGGTTAGGTTAGGTTGGGGTGCTACTGTCAGGAAACCTCCACGTTGGCTCGATGATTTGAAGGTTTGCTTCTGTCACTTGATCTTTGATTCGGTGATAGCGGCGGCTGACAAGTTATTGGGCTGGTGCACCCTGGGCGACGGTTAATAACTCCCCGTTTAGGGGTCTTGTTAGCCGTTGGCAAATGTCCTGGCAACTGGTGGTGGGTTACCCATGTCGGGTAACCCAGGTTGGAGAGCCAATTGGCTCAGTGGCTGTGAGAGAAGAGGGCTAAGCCCTCTACTCTTACAGCCGTGGTAGGGGTCGCGGGGGAAGAGGAGGGGTTGGTATTACGGTGCGCCGCTCTCCCTATCCTCCGCGACCAGGCGCGGCCATGGCGCAAACATGGTGATCGGTGGGGCCGCAGAGGAGGAGGACTGCCGGTATTACGGTGCGCCGCTGTCCCTATCCTCTGCGGCCGAATGAGGCGCGGCCATGGCGCAGGCATGGTGGTCGGTGGGGCCGCAGAGGAGGAGGACTGCCGGTATTACGGTGCGCCGCTGTCCCTATCCTCTGCGGCCGAATAAGACGGAGAGCCGCTGCCTCCGGTCTGCTTCCGGACTGGATGGCGTGCGGCTCGCCTTGGTGGTTGGGGGCGCGCCTGCGGGCGCCCCCCTGAATCGGTGGGACAAGGGTCCCACCCGGCGGCAGGGGTCCTCCAGATGTCGGAGGGCCCCTGAGAGTGGAGAGTCCGGTCTCTGGTGATAGAGACCGGCCAGTCGCTGAGGCGCCTTGTGCTAGTTAGATCCGAGGCGCCTCTTTGTAAAGCGGCCGATGGCATCCGCAGGGGTTTAGTGGGTAGTCTGGGCCGATTAGCTGCCCAGGAGTCCCACACTCAGTGCGTAAATGCATTCCCCTGCGAAAACAAAAAAAAAAAAAAAAAAAAAAAAAGGTTAGGTTAGGTTAGGTTAGGTTAGGTTAGGTTAGGTTAGGTTAGGTTGGAGGTGTAGTGTGCAACTGAGGTGTAGTGTGCAACTGAGGTGTAGTGTGCGAACTGAGGTGTAGTGTGCGAACTGAGGTGTAGTGTGCAACTGAGGTGTAGTGTGCAACTGAGGTGTAGTGTGCGAACTGAGGTGTAGTGTGCGAACTGAGGTGTAGTGTGCTAACTGAGGTGTAGTGTGCTAACTGAGGTGTAGTGTGCTAACTGAGGTGTAGTGTGCTAACTGAGGTGTAGTGTGCTAACTGAGGTGTAGTGTGCTAACTGAGGTGTAGTGTGCTAACTGAGGTGTAGTGTGCTAACTGAGGTGTAGTGTGCTAACTGAAGTACTCTGATTATTAATCGGCGCTAAGGGCGAATTTGACGTCCTCTTTTGGTTTTTATTTGTTTTGACGGTTCAGTGTCTTGACTCCTTGTTGAGTTGAGGCACTGACAAGATCCTATTGTTGGTCAGTTGTATCTGACCAGAGCTACTGGATCGCTGGTGCGTTCTTGTAGCCAGGCAGAGGCCAATTTCTGCCCTCTGTCTGTGGACTGTGTTTTGTTTTGCCCCATTTGGGGCCATTTATTTCTGGCGTGGTCACTTCCCGGCCCGATATGGGTAGGAACGTGGCCAAATCTTCTAGGGGAAGATCTCTGACCCCAAGGGGGAAGAGATCAACCGGGGGGGTTAATGAGGACGTGGGAGAGAAGACGATCAGCCGGTCTGAGTCGCTGTACTTCTCGGACGGCGACTCGGACGGGTCAATCGATCTTCCGGAAATTAAGTTGGGCGGGGAGAAGCGGGGTCAAGCCCCAAAAAGGAAAGCTTCGGAGGAAGTCGAGGAGGCTGAAAGGGCTTCCAACAAGCTTTCCTCTGTCTCGAGAGGCCGGGCTGCCCGTCGGGGCTCGTATTCTGGGACGGCCGAGGCGAGGGAGAGGCTCCGCGATCTTTCGGCGGACTATGCCCAGTTCGAGAGGGAATTAGAGAGGGCTGGCACCAGCAGCTACTTAAAGGGCACGGAGCAGACCAGTAAGAGGTGCTTAGTGGATGAGCACCTCGAGGTCGTGAGGGCTGCTGCCCAGAGGGTTTTGGCGGAGGCCGGAAAATCCGGCAACTTAAAAGGGACTGCATGGCGGGCCATGAATGAGGCCTGCCATGACATTATTGTGGCGGCTGGGAAAATAGAGGCCCAGTGCGAGGAGTCGGAAGCTGTCCGCATACTCAGAGCGGACAACAAGAGAATGCGGGAGCAGCTTTCGCTCCTCCAGCAAGAGACAAAGGCCCTCCGCACAGCCTTTGCCGAACGGGTGACTCCGGCGCCGACTGAGGCCCAAACAGCGGCAAATGCCCCCTCTCTTGAGGACATCAGGGGACTCCTCTCCGAATGGAAGGAGTCCTTTGAGAGGAACATGTTCCTCAAGCTGGGGGGAATGGTGAACGACCGCCTCAAAGAGGCGGAGAAAAGGGGCATCCTAGCCCCGGAACCTATCGTTCGGCCGCCACTTGCAGCTGACGCGAAGAGGAAGGAGGCCGAAACACTGGCCTCAAAAACAGGGCGGAATTATGCTGGTGCTGTAGCGGGGGCCACCCTCATGCCCCCAGCTCGACCTGGGCCTGCACCTAAAGCAGTCGCAGGCAAAAAGCAGCCCAAACAAGGGACTGCGCAGGCCCAGGCACCCATCGAATCACCTGCCGAAGTGCCTCCGCCTCATGAAGGCGAACAGGGGTGGGCCGAGGTGGTCAGGAGGGGGAAAAAGAAGGGGAACAAACCCTCCCCTTCTGCCCAGCAGGAGCCTACCCCTGTGAAGGCCCCCAAGGCGAGCGCACAGCCGCCCAAAAAAGTTAAATTCACCGCACCCAAGACTTCGGCGGTGGTGGTGACCCTCAAGCCGGAATCCAAACTGGATTACCGCACGGTAATATCGAGGGCCACCACTATCGACCTTTCGTCGATTGGGGTGGATCACGTGTCGGCTGTGCGTGGAACGGCAACGGGGGCCCGCATCATCGAGATACCCGGGGCTGACAGTGGGGCTGCGGCGGACAGCCTCGCAGAGAAGCTCCGGGAGGTCATAGGGACTGAGGCGGAGGTCACAAGGCCCTTCAAGGCGGCGCAAATAAGGGTCTCTGGACTCGATGAGGGAGTGACGCCAGAGGCCCTAAAAGAGGCCACAGCGAGGGCGGGAAAATGTCCACCGGGACAGGTCAGGGTGGGAAACATCCGCATAGCGCCGGATATGACGGCGGCGGTGATCATCACCTGCCCTGTGGCGGCTGCCAACGCCCTAATAGACGAGGGGCGCCTTCTTGTCGGTTGGACAGCTGCCAAGGTCAGGGGGCTGGAGGCCCTGCCCATGCGGTGCTACCGGTGCATGGGCATAGGCCACACCAGAGCCCTCTGCCCGTCCCCGGTGGACAGATCGGAATTATGCCATCGCTGTGGCAAATCTGGGCATACTTCCTCAGAGTGCGGGGCCAGTGAACCCTGGTGTGCGGTGTGTTATGCGCACAAGTTGGCCGCCAAACACACAATGGGCGGCCCATCGTGCAATCCCCCGCGCACGCGGGGCAAACTGGCCCCTCCAAAAAGGGGAGCCTCCGAGGGCACCGCGATGGAGCACTAATGACAGACGGGTCTGCGCAACAGGTTGAGGTGCTGCAGGCCAACGTCAACCACTGCGCCCGTGCACAGGACCTGCTAGTCCAGCACGTGGCGGAGTGGTCTATTGGTGCTGCCGTCGTGGTGGAACCGTATTGTGTCCCCCCCCTTCCTACTTGGGTCGGAGATGCGGACGGGCTGGTGGCAATCACCTCTCCCCGAACTGGGGATCGCCCGCCTCTCTCGAGAATCGACAGTGGCCCGGGTTACGCGGCGGCAAGATGGGGAGAGTTTGTCATAGTCGCGGCATACTTCTCCCCCAATAGGCCGCTGCGGGCCTTTGAGGATTTTCTCGAGAGAGTGGGTGAGGTAATTGGGAGAGCGGCACCAGCACCGGTGCTACTGATGGGAGACCTCAATGCTAAGCACTCGGCATGGGGCTCTCCCGTCGACGACCCGAGGGGGGAGGCCCTGTACGATTGGGCTGTGGGCGCGGGGCTTGAAGTCCTGAACCGGGGCAACGTTGACACATGCGTGCGGCGGAACGGGGCGTCGATTCAAATTCAAATTCAAATTCAAATTCAAAAACTTTATTGTAAAACATAGGTAGGTGTTACAGATATAAGTCACATGTTTTTAGTATCACTATGTTTTATCCGAGAGCGGATGTACAATAATTAATTAATTATAAAAATATTATTTCCTTGTGTGGCATGCATCAAGATTATATGTTTAATTATATTTCACGAGTCATCATTATTAAATTATTAGAGTCAAAAAACCTTTTAATTGTAAATAAAATTAAACTATAAGTACTGTAAGTTTGTCAATCGCCATGCAAAATAAAAACAAAATAACAAGAAAGTAATTAAAATTAAAATAATTATTTATACTTGTCATATTAGGTAGGTATATATCATAAATTGTCATTTAAAAATTCATTTATTGTATAATAGCATTTATCTAATAAAAAAAGTTTCAATGTTTTCTTAAACTTCAAAAAATTAAGATCTTTAAAACTCTCTGGCAATTTATTATATATAACAGGGGCCATGCCAAATACACTGTTTCTTAATAACGCCGTATTGTGACCACCAACTACCAGTTTGTGTACATATTGTGGCCTAACACGGTCCTTTCTTTTTCTCGTGTCCCTTATTTTCTTAAATAAGTGCGGATTTAATTTTACAAATATACATATTTCAAATATATAAATACAAGGAAATGTTAGTAATTTAAGGGATTTGAAATATGGCACACAGCTATCTTGAGTTTTTAAAGCGCACATTGATCGCACACATCTTTTTTGTGCTTTAAAAATGATGTCTTTATCCCTTGAATTACCCCAAAATATTATCCCATATCGCAATATCGGCATGACTAAGCCGTGATAAGCTACAACACACGCCTCTAATTTTATTTTTTTCTGAAGCTGAAAAAGAGCGTACGCACATTTATTTAATTTGTTGCAAACATTATCGGTATGACCATTCCATGTTAGTTTGTTGTCAATTGTTAGCCCTAGAAATTTGGTTGTCATGACTTCATCAACCTGTTCTCCATTATAATGAATAGTTAAGTTTTGTACTGTCTTTCTTTGAGCGAATTGCATCAATTTAGATTTTTTCATATTAATTTTCAAATTATTTATCTCAAGCCATTCTACTATATCACGTAATACATTAGTTATATCGGTTTCATATTCCTTTGGGTCATTACATTTTATTACAGCTGTACTGTCATCAGCGAACAATACCATGTGTTGTCTAACATGTTTGGGCAGATCGTTAATGTATATTAAAAATAACAGTGGCCCTAACACACTGCCCTGCGGAACTCCAAATTTATTGATACGATGGTCCGATAAATAAGTTTGTTCTTGATTAGTTACAGTGCAGATACGGTTTATCTCAACGTGCTGACCACGGCTATCTAAATAAGATGATATAAGATTCAGTACATTCCCTCTTATTCCATATGCGTGCAGCTTATTTATTAATCGCTTATGGTTAACAAAATCAAACGCCTGAGTCATGTCTGTATACAGTGCACATACCGCGGTTCTATTATCTACATTATGCATTACAATGTCAAGTAATTTATATATTGCCATGTTGATAGTTCTACTTTTCCTAAATCCCATTTGTTCGTCACATAGTAAATTGTATTTTGTCAGATATTTATAAAGAGCATCATAAAGATATTTTTCAAATATTTTTGTGAATATAGATCCCAATGCTACGGGTCTGAAATTGGACATATTGAGTTTGCTTTCTTTTTTATGCACTGGCTTGATAACTATTGTTTTTAGTGTTTCAGGAAAGATACCAGCATCTATGCACATATTTATTATATGACTCAGATGCTGAGCTATCTCTTCTTTTACAAACTTGACTACTTTAGTACATATACCGTCGAGTCCAGTACTATTTTTATTTTTCAAAGTCGTAATAATACGTATGACGTCTTCAGGTGATATGGGTTGTAGGAACATGGATTGTGACTGTGTTTGTATATCAACTTTGTTATTCAAATTTTTTGATAAATATTCAATTTTATTGATGAAGTGTGAGTTAAAAGCATCTGCAATTTTTTTAGGGTCCGTAATAATACTACCATCTTTTTCAACTCTTGTAATATAGTTTCTAGTATATTCTCTTTTATTTATTATTTGCCATGTTGCTTTGGACTTATTCTCGGCTTGATGAATATAATGTGAGTTTTGCGCCTTTTGAGTTAAGTTTACGATTTTCTTTAATTTTTTACTGTAATTTTTAAAGTTAATTTTATTTTCATATGATGCATTTTTTCTATATTTCCAAAGAAGAGCTCTTTTGCTTTTACAGCATTTTTTTATTCCTTTTGAGACCCATTTATTTTTATTAATGTTTCTTACAGTTACTATTTTTACCGGAAAACAAAGATTATACAACATTTGGAAATTTTCTAGAAAATATTTAGTAGCCAAATTTGGATCCTCTGTGTCGTAAACACCCGAAAAGCCAAATTCCTTTACATATTTTTTAAAAATACTTAAATTGTCTGAACCTAAATCACGTTTTTTTACCCGCCAATACTTTACAACATTTACTTTCTTGACCGGGATTTCTATTATTTGAGCCGTGTGGTCAGACAAACCGAATTCTAGCACATAAGTTTTGCTTATACCTTCCATATTGTGAGCAAAATTGTCTATACATGTTTTACTGCTCAATCTAGTCGGTATTCTGATTTGTAATGTCAAATTATAACCCCTAAGGAAGTACTCAAAATCCAAAGCTAAAGTACATCGTTTTAAGATATTAATGTTAAAGTCTCCGCATATTACAACTTTCTTGTTTGAATGTGCACATAATATTTTTAAGATAATATCCAATTTATCATAAAAAGTATCGTAATCCTTAGAAGTGGATGGTCTATAGACGCACAATATTATTAATTTAAATTCTGTCAACTCTACTGCACAACATTCTATAACTCCATTAACACAATGTTTTGATATACGAATTTCTTTATATTTATATATTTTTTTCACTAAGATACATGCACCTCCACGACTTTCACTAGACCTCGAATAACATGCTGCAAGACAAAAATTTTGGATATACAAATTGTCTTCATTTCCCGATTTAATAAAATGTTCAGATACACAAATAATGTCAATGTCAATTCTATTACATAATAATTCTTCCATGTGTATAACAAGTAAGTCAGACTTATTCACTAAACCTGCAATGTTTTGATGTATTATAACTAATTTCGAATCACAGAAAAAACTGATCGTTTGTGTTTAAATTATTGATTGACAAGAATTTATCACATTCCCTATTATTATACTCGATGTCTTGAATTAGATTTTCCAAGTCTTTAAATATCCTCTTCATCCCGTAGTAATTTATAGTCCCGTACTGTCTTGAGAACATGTCATATTCAAATGATAAATTCAAATTTGTGTCTAGTAGATATACATAATTATGTGTATGGTTATCCAAATATAGTAAATTATTGAAGCATTCCAGTCTCCAATTAAAAATGTCTGTATTGTCAGCACATTTAAATATTGGCAGACATAATATTATATTTGTATGAGTAATTGCTGATAATGTTTCCCTCAGCATTAAAACTAAATCAAAATAGTTGTTTGTTTTTTTAAAGTCTTCTTGACCAATAAAAATAATGCAACAATCATCCTTTGTAAAATCTTTAAGTTTCACATCTATGTTTTTTATGAGCTGGCCTATCCCACACTTAGGGTACAAGTAATGACATATTTCTGAGTTACTAAAAGAATTTTTTGCTATCTCTAGCATTTTAATATCATTATTACTGCTTATCATGCATAATTTCATCTTCTTTTCTGATTCACTCTGTATTGATATATTTTGAACTATATTTTGGGGCTTCATAGTAACTTTTCCTGCTTTCTTAATATCATTTATTTGAGGACTTGAGACTTTTTTAGTTTTTGGTGCTGATTTTTTTGTTTTAGACTTTTTATTGTCTTTGTGGGGCTTTAATTCTGAAATAGTTTTTTTCAGAACTTCATTTTCTGCTGTTAATTCTATTATTTTATTCGAAGCACGATCCAATTCATTCGTGAGCTGCGATATTTTATGTTTAAGAGAAGTGATTTGATCATCTTCTTCGCTGTCTGATAACTGAGGTATACTGCTAGTGGTGACACTCAATGCAGCATTACAGGCAGTGGACGTTGACGGCTGCATCAAATTACTGTTTTCAAATATAGATAAATCTAGGTAGACCGGACTACTTTTGCATTTACTTCGATTGTCGACATATCCCTTGCGAGTCCCGTCATTGCTGCACGCGTTGTAGATTGGCGTGTCCTGGAGGACGTGGAGACCCTCTCAGATCACCGGTACATCCGGATGGGGGTCTCCAACAGGCCCCAGCGGCCCGTACAGGGCTTGAGGGGGCGGGCCCGGAGGTTCCCAAGGTGGAGTCTGACTAGCCTCGACAGGGACCTGGCTGAAGAGGCAGCCATGACCGAAGCATGGGCGAGACCCACACCAAGCCGGTCCCTTGGTGTGGATGAGAGGGCAACAGGCCTTCGGGCGTCGCTCACGCGCATATGCGACGCCTCGATGAGGAGGTCCGGGCCGCTGCCTGCAAAAACGGCGGTTCACTGGTGGTCGGAGGAAATCGCCGCACTCCGATCCGCCAGTAACCAAGCCCGTCGTGAATATACACGTTGCAGGCGGCGGCGTAATGTCGTGGACGGAGAGGAGGCGCGATTGCACCTCGCTCTCCAGGAGGCCAAAAGGACCCTGTCGACTGCGATAGCCAAGGCCAAGGACGACGCCTTCAAGGAGTTCTTGGCCACGCTCGACAGGGACCCATGGGGGAGGCCATACAGGACCGTACGTAATAAACTGCGATACGCCCCCCCCACGGCCTCCATAGAACCGGACCTCCTCAAACGGATTGTGGAAGGCCTGTTCCCGACGGCTGAAGAGTTTGTTCCTCCGAGAATGTCGGCCCCTGAACGGGAGTCCACCACGGCGAGCGTGCCACCGGTGACGGATGAGGAATTTGACTGGGGACTGAAGCGACTGGAGGGCCGTAGAAAGGCCCCTGGTCCGGATGGAGTCCCTGGTCAGATACTCCCGGTGGCGGCGAAACACATTGGGAGCCGCCTTAGAGAACTGTTCGACGACTGCTTGTCGACGGGGCGGTTCCCAAAGCCGTGGAAAGAAGGCCGGCTAGTCCTTATAAGGAAAGAAGGCCGGCCTGAGGACTCTCCTTCGGGGTGGAGGCCCCTCCTGATGCTGGACGAGACGGGGAAGATGCTGGAGCGCATTGTCGCAGCCCGAATCGTCCAGCATCTGGACAACGTGGGGCCCAATGTGTCGGACCGCCAATATGGCTTCAGGAAAGGGCGGTCCACCATTGATGCCATCGGGGCCTTGAGGGCGTTCTCGGAGGAAGCAATTGAGGAAGGGGGAGGGGCCGTTGGCGTGTCACTCGATATAGCAAACGCCTTCGGCTCCCTCCCTTACGAAGTGATAGAGGAGGCGCTCCGGTATCACGGAGTGCCCCTCTATCTAAGGAACCTCGTAGGGCACTACCTAACAGGAAGGGTGGTGCTCTACGAGGACAGGGATGGGCAGAAAGCGAGGGCGATGACCTGTGGCGTTCCCCAGGGGTCGGTATTAGGTCCCCTGCTGTGGAACGTCGGTTTCGACTGGGCCATCCGCGCGGCCCTACTCCCCCGGACAATAGTCATCTGCTATGCAGATGACACAATGGTGGCTGTCCGGGGGGAGCAATTGGAGAGCACCCTTAGGGCCGCGGCGGTCGCGGCAGACCTGATGGTCACGCGCATCAGGATGCTGGGACTGAGGGTGGCCCTCAGTAAATGCGAGGTCATCGCCTTCGGTAGGAAAAGGAAATGGAGACCGCCCTCGAACGAGAGTATTCCCATTGGCGGGGAGAGAGTCCAGGTGAAGCCGCACATGAAGTACCTGGGCATCATCCTGGACTCACGCTGGGACTTCGGGGAGCATTTCCGTCAACTGGCTCCCCGAGTAATCAGTGCGGCGTCGGCGATGAGCCGGCTGCTGCCCAATGTCGGGGGGCCTGGTGCCTCGTGCCGTCATCTGTATGCGGGAGTTACCCGCAGCATGGCGTTGTACGGGGCACCGATTTGGTCGGATAGGCTCTCCGCGGCCAATAAGGCCCGGCTGCGTAGGCCACAGAGAGTGGTGGCCAATCGCATCGCCCGGGCCTATGTGACGGTGGCTTGGGCGGCAGCTTGCGCCCTAGCCGGAACCCCGCCATGGGAACTGGAAGCCCAGGTCCAGACAGAGGTGTACCGGGAGCGAGCCAGGTGCAGGTTGCTGCAAATTAGGCTTGCTCCCAGGGAAATGAGGGCGGTCAGGCAGCTGGCCGTGGACAGACTGCTCGAGCGATGGAAAGTTGAGCTGGAAAACTCCCCATATGGCGTGAGAACCATTGGGGCGCTCCTCCCATCGCTCGTAGACTGGGTCGGAAGAGGACACGGTCAGCTGACCTTTAGGATGACGCAGGTAATGACCGGACACGGGTGCTTCGGTCATTACCTGCATAGGATCGGAAGAGAGGAGAGCGCGGTCTGCCATGGGTGTGGGGAGCCGGATGATACGGCCCAGCACACTCTGGCAGACTGTGAAAGATGGGCTGAGGAAAGAGTGGAGCTTTACGTGGAGCTGGGAGGAGTCGACCTTGCGCTGCACAGTGTCGTGGAAAAGATGCTGTGCAGCGAAAGGTGCTGGGATGCGGTGGCTTCCTTCTGCGAGGCTGTCATGTCGCGGAAGGAGGCTGCCGAGAGGGAGCGGGAGGCGCAAGCCGACGCCCCTCTGAACAGGAGAGGCAGAGGTGGCAGGCGGCGGGCACGTTACGCCCGTCGTCTGCTACGATGAGGACGCCTGGCGAGGCAGAACCGGGGGGCGTCGTGGTGAAATGTCCGCGATCCCATGACGCCCCCATCAACGGTTGGTTGGAAAACGCCGCAGGAGGTTTTAGTGGGTAGTCTGGGCCGGCAGCGGCCTGGGAGCCCCACACTCCGGGGGAGATGTTCTTCCCCTGGGTCGCCCGTAAATGGGTTTCCTCCTGCGAGAACAAAAAAAAAAAAAAAAAAAAAAAAAAAAAAAAAAAAAAAAAAAAAGGTTAGGTTAGGTTAGGTTAGGTTAGGTTAGGTTAGGTTAGGTTAGGTTAGGTTAGGTTAGGTTAGGTTAGGTTAGGTTAGGTTAGGTTAGGTTAGGTTAGGTTAGGTTAGGTTAGGTTAGGTTAGGTTAGGTTAGGTTAGGTTAGGTTAGGTTAGGTTAGGTTAGGTTAGGTTAGGTTAGGTTAGGTTAGGTTAGGTTAGGTTAGGTTAGGTTAGGTTAGGTTAGGTTAGGTTAGGTTAGGTTAGGTTAGGTTAGGTTAGGTTAGGTTAGGTTAGGTTAGGTTAGGTTAGGTTAGGTTAGGTTAGGTTAGGTTAGGTTAGGTTAGGTTAGGTTAGGTTAGGTTAGGTTAGGTTAGGTTAGGTTAGGTTAGGTTAGGTTAGGTTAGGTTGCCTGCAAAAAGGCCCCTGGCCCAGATGGCGTCCCTGGTCTGGTTCTACCGGTGGCCTTAAAACACCTGGGGAGCCGTCTCAGACAGCTCTTTGATGACTGTTTGTCATCAGGACGGTTCCCCAAACCGTGGAAGGAGGGCAAGCTCTGCCTACTCAGGAAGGAGAGCCGGCCCGAGGACTCCCCCTCGGGGTGGAGGCCCCTACTGATGCTGGATGAAACCGGGAAAATGCTAGAACGCATTGTGGCCAATCGGATCATCCAGCATCTGGAAAATGTCGGGCCCAACGTGTCGCACCGCCAGTACGGATTCAGAAAAGGGCGGTCGACCGTTGACGCGATAGGGGCCCTCCGAATATTCTCGGAGGACGCAATGGAACGGAAGGGAGGGGCCGTGGGTGTCTCGCTGGACATAGCGAATGCCTTCGGCTCCCTCCCATATGAGGTAATAGAGAAGGCACTCAAATACCATGGGGTGCCCCTCTACCTCAGGAACCTCGTGGGGCACTACCTTACTGAGAGGGTGGTGCTCTACGAGGACAGAGAAGGCGTAAAATCCAAGGCGATGACCTGCGGTGTTCCCCAGGGGTCTGTTCTAGGGCCTCTGCTATGGAACATCGGCTTCGACTGGGCCATCCGCGGGGCCCTGCTCCCCCGGATGACTGTCATCTGCTATGCAGATGACACGATGGTGGCCATCTGGGGAGAGAAGCTGGAGAGCACCCTTAGGGCAGCCGCAGTCGCAGCAGACCTGATGGTCACCCGCGTCAGGCTGCTGGGGCTCAGGGTGGCCCTCAACAAGTGTGAGGTCATCGCCTTCGGAAACAGGGGATGGAAGCCGCCTGAGGGCGCGTCCATATCCATCGGTGGGGAACGAGTCCAGGTGAAACCGCATATCAAGTACCTAGGTATCATCCTGGACTCACGCTGGAACTTCCGGGAGCACTTCAAACGACTGGCTCCCCGGATAGTCGGTGCTGCGTCGGCCATGGGCCGGCTGCTGCCCAATGTTGGAGGGCCCAGTGCCCCGTGCCGCAAGCTATATGCGGGTGTAACCCGAAGCATGGCATTGTACGGGGCACCAATCTGGGCAGATAGGCTCTCCAAAGCCAACGTGGCCCAGCTGCGGAGGCCACAGAGAGTGGTGGCCAATCGCATAGCTCGGGCCTACGTAACGGTGGCATGGGCGGCGGCGTGTGCACTGGCTGGCACCCCACCGTGGGATATGGACGCTAAGGTTCAGGCGGAAGTATATTGGGAGCGGGCAAGGAGGCGAGCTGTGGGGGAAAGGCCCGCCCCAAGAGAATTAAGGACTGTCCGTCAGTTGGCCGTAGACAGGTTGAAAGAGCGATGGCGAGTAGAGCTGGAAAACTCCCCGTATGGTGTTCGAACCATCGGGGCGCTCCTCCCATCGCTCGAGGAATGGATGGAAAGAACGTACGGCCAACTGACGTACAGGATGACGCAGGTGATGACCGGACACGGGTGCTTCGGTCATTACCTGCACAGAATAGGAAAGGAGGAAACCCCGGTCTGTCATGAGTGTGGGGAGCCGGATGACACGGCCCAACACACTCTGGCAGACTGCGGGAAATGGACCGAGGAGAGGGTGGCCCTAGCAGTGGCCCTAGGAGGAGGAGGCCTGGATCTCTCGCTGCACAACGTCATCAGCAAGATGTTGAGCGGCGAGGGACGCTGGGATGCAGTATACTCCTTCTGCGAAACGGTAATGTCGCAGAAGGAGGCTGCTGAAAGGGAGCGCGAGGCACGAGCGCATGCCCCTCCCCATCGGCGAGGACGAAGAGGCAGGCGGCGGGCACAATATGCCCGTCGTCTGCTAGGATAGTGCCGTGAGGCAACGCCGGGGGGCGTCGTGGTAGAATGTTCGCGATCCCATGGCGCCCCCAATAACGGCCGGTGCGGAAACGCCGCAGGGGGGTTTAGTGGGTAGTCCGGGCTAGGCCTGGGAGTCCCACACTCCCCGGGAACAGTGTCCCCGGGGGCCGGTGCCTAAATGCATTCCCCCCTGCGAAAACAAAAAAAAAAAAAAAAAAAAAAAAAAAAAAAAAAAAAAAAAAAAAAAAAGGTTAGGTTAGGTTAGGTTAGGTTAGGTTAGGTTAGGTTAGGTTAGGTTAGGTTAGGTTAGGTTAGGTTAGGTTAGGTTAGGTTAGGTTAGGTTAGGTTAGGTTAGGTTAGGTTAGGTTAGGTTAGGTTAGGTTGGGGAACCACCCCACAGTGCTTGCGTCCACGTCGCGTTCCCCGGGCAACGTCGCGTCCTAACCACCGTAACGGAGTGGTTAGGCCGACGGCTAAAGTGCACTGTGCAGAAGGAGCAATTTGCGAACTGTGAAGAATGTCGTATAATGACCAAATAATGAGGGACGCCCGCGGGCGTTTCCTGAAAAAAGGCCCTTCTCAGGGCCACCCAAAAGGCCCTTCTCAGGGCCACCCAAAAGGCCCTTCTCAGGGCCACCCAAAAGGCCCTTCTCAGGGCCAAACAAAGGGAAGGGGGGAAATGGAATGTTCAGGGTCTGAACATTCCGCTGGGGAGGAAACCGACGGGAGTGGCCTCGCTGTGGGCCAAAAGAGGATGGGGAGCCTGATGGGAAGTGCGGGCTCCATCACCTCGTTGTCGGAGTCGGTGCTGGGCAACAAGCGCCTCTATTCTGAGGTGGCGACTGGTTCCGGCACCGACACTGAGGTCGGTGTGCCACGGGCACAGTCAGTGGCGAAGAGGGGCAAGGCCCGGGGTGCCTCGCACCTGACGAGGGCCCGGGCTGAGGCGAGGAGGAGTCAAGAGGAGGATGCCGAGGCTTCCTTCTCGGCCTCTCTAGGGGCTCGGGCCTTCCGGAGGGGAGGACCCCCGAGTGGTGGGGACGATGATGTGGTGGTGGCCCCCATTGATGCGCGGGACTTTGGGGCCATGGGTGCTGATGGACTCATGGCCACTGCGGTGGAGAGGCTGGGTATAATAACCAGCCTCGTCGGAAAGACTGCCGCCCTCAAGGGGGGCTTCAACTCTAAAATTATGCGGGCCTCCTCGGATATCAGGGATATCGTGGACACCCTGGTGGCGCGCAGCGAGTCGGACGAAGTTCGACGCCTTAAGGCCGATAATGGTCGCCTCCAAAGGGAGGTGGCCATTATGAAGGCTGAGGTCGCTGCGCTCCGCCGGGGGTTCGAGGAGGCTCGCCGTGAGGCTGCTCAGGCTGCGCGGACGGTGCAGCGGCAGGCTGCTCCAGTGGAGGATGAGCTGGAGCAGAGGATGGCCAGATTGATTGATGGCCGTCTGGCAGCGCTAGGACTGGCTGGGTGTCCTCGGAGTGCCACTCGTCCACCTCTGGCAGGTGACAACTCCGAGGTGGCGAGGGCTGCAAGGACGGCCATTGATCGGGCCTCCGGTCTGGGTCCGGCGCCGCGGCTTGAGCAGCCGGTGGTGGAGTTGGAGGTTCGGGCCCCTGCACGCCCGGCCTCTGAGAGGCGGGGTTGTAAGGGGGTAGGTGCTGGGGGAGTGACAGAGTGGGGGCCCTTCGGGCCGTCGACCTCAACAGCTGTGGTCGACGAATGCCCGGAGCTCCCCTGGGTCGAAGTCCGGGGGAGGAGGGGGAAGGGGAAGGGCGTGGGAAAGAAGTCCCAGCCCAAACCTGCGGAGCGACCGGCGGCGGCCCCAACAAAGGCCACTGCAACGGCGCCCAAGGCACCCCCCAGGGCGGCGCCAGCGAGGGCGGCCAAGCTGTCGGCCCCTAGCTCCTCGGCTGTAATTCTCAAGTTACAGCCGGAGGCAGCGCAAAAAGGGGCCACATACAGCTCCGCCCTCCTTAAGGCCGAGCAGGCGGTGAGCCTGGAGGGGCTAGGAATCGGCTCGCTTCGGATTCGCCCGAGTGCGACCGGAGCGAGGCTAATCGAGGTCTCTGGCCCCTCCAACTCAGACAAGGCAGATGCGCTTGCATCGGCCTTGAAGGCGGCCCTTTCCGGCGTCGCGGACGTTTCCAGGCCCGTCAAAACCGCGGACTTCCGCGTGACGGGCCTGAATGATGCGGCAACGGCGCAGCGGATAAAGGCTGCGGTCGCGCAAGCCGGGAGCTGCACGGAGGACCAGGTCTGGGTGGGTGAAATCCGCTCAGACTGGCGGGGCTCTGGCTCTGCCCTGATGCGCTGCCCGGTCACGACGGCTAAAAAGCTGATCGAGGCGGGCAGCCTCACGGTAGGCTGGAGTCGAGTGCAGCTCCGGCACCTGGAGGCGCGCCCCATGCACTGCTACAAGTGCATGGGGAAGGGGCACACCGCATCGCTGTGCCCCTCGCAGACGGACCGCAGCCGGCTCTGCTATAGGTGCGGGGAGGCAGGGCATTTGTCCGCCTCCTGCACAGCGGAGCCCCGCTGCGCGGTATGCCGCGACGCCGGCAAGCCGGCGGGCCACGTGATGGGGGGTAGGGCCTGCAACCCACCCCCGATCCGAGGGAAAGGGCCGTCCCCTCCTCCGCGCGAGGGAAGGCAAGGGGAGGCGCCAGTCGGCCAAATGGAGGAGTGATGGGGGTCACCTTCCTCCAGGCCAACCTCAACCACTCCGCTAGGGCGCAGGATCTCCTCCTGCAATCCATGGCGGAGTGGGATTTGGATGTCGCGGTGGTCGCGGAGCCGTACGCGGTTCCCTCCCTGCCCCACTGGGCGGGGGATCTGGATGACCTCGTGGCCATCGTGGCTAGGCCTGGTGCCGCCCCTCCCCTCGCGATTAAGAAGAGAGGGAACGGCTTTGTGGTGGCGGTTCGGGGAGAGTACGCCATAATTGGTGTTTACTTCTCCCCGAACCGGGATTTGCCGGCCCTGGAGCGGTTCTTGGATGCCCTGGGGCCGGAGATAAGGCGGTTAGCGCCCCTAAAGGTCTTCGTGGCCGGTGACTTCAACGCCAAATCAACGGCGTGGGGGAACCCGGCCACGGAGCCCAAGGGGCGAAAGGTGGAAGAGTGGGCGCTGGCCGCCGGGCTGTCTCTCCTAAACAGGGGGACAGCCCACACGTGCGTGCGACGGACGGGCGGATCGGTGGTGGACCTGACGTTCGCCACCCCCTCCGCCGCGCGCTCCGTGTCGGACTGGAGGGTGGAAGGGGGGGTGGAGACACTCTCGGACCACTTGTATATTCGGTTCGAGGTGTCGGCCGCCCCCCAATGTCAGGCGGCATCATCGTCCCGGGTGCGCAGCCGGTTCCCGCGTTGGGCCCTTACGCGGCTTGACCGGGAGCTGGCGGAAGAGGCGGCCATCGTCGGCCGCTGGAGCCTCCCGCCTCTAGACGGAATGGGGGTGGACGACGCGGCTGACCGTCTCGGCGACGCTTTCACAGCGGTGTGCCGGGCGGCCATGCCAAGCGTAGGTCGAGCCCCCCCTAGGCGGGCGGTCTATTGGTGGTCGGCGGAGATTGCCGCCCTTCGCGTCGCCTGCAACGCGGCCCGAAGGGCCTATAGTCGAAGCAGGCGGCGCAGTCCCCGGGACGAGGAGAGGGATGGTCAGCTGTATGCGGTGTATGTGGAAAACCGTAAGGAGCTGCAGCTGGCCATCGGTCGGGCCAAGGAGGAAGCCTTCGAGGAGCTGGTGGAGGGTATCGAAAGAGACCCATGGGGCCGGCCGTATAAGTGGGCGCGAGACAAATTGCGCCCACAGGCGACCCCGCTAACGGAGACCCTTCAGCCAGCTCTGCTGGGGGAGATTGTCGGGGATCTATTCCCCGGCAATCCGCGAGGGTTTTCTCCTCCGAGGATGGCCCGACAGCCGCCTGACGCGGAGGGAGAAGAGGTGGAGGCGGATCCGCCTCCCGTCACCGACGTCGAAATGGAGGTGGTCCTCGACCGCCTCCAGACAAGGAAGAGGGCACCGGGTCCAGACGGGGTGCACGGGAAAGTGCTTGCGCTGATTCTCGTGCACCTCGGGGAGGAGTTTCGGGGGCTGCTCAACCGCTGTCTGCGAGAGGGGCAGTTCCCGAAATTATGGAAGGAGGGCCGGCTCTGCCTTATTCCGAAGGGGAGCCGGCCCTTGGACTCGGCTTCGGCGGTGCGACCTCTGGTCCTGCTGAGCGAGGCTGGGAAGGCCCTAGAGAGCGTTGTGGCCTCTCGCCTCGTTCGGCATGTGGAGGAAGGCCCGGGACCGCGTCTCTCTGACGTGCAGTACGGATTCCGGGCCAAGAGGTCCACCATCGACGCCCTCAGGCGTCTGCGGTCGGTGACGGAGGAGGCGGATCGAGAAGGCGAGGTGACCCTGGCGACGTCGTTAGACATCGCCAACGCCTTCAACAGTATCCCGCACTGTGTAATACGGGAGGCGCTCCGGTACTTCGGAGTGCCCTCGTACCTGCGGGGGCTGTTGGGGGCGTACCTGGAGGAGCGGGTCGTCCTGTACGAGGACAGGGGAGGTCAAATGGTCCGGCGGGGCGTCGGGTGCGGTGTCCCGCAGGGGTCGATTCTCGGCCCTATCCTGTGGGACATCGCATACGATTGGGTCCTGCGGTGCCGGCTTCCCCCCGGGACGGGTGTCATCTGCTATGCGGATGACACTCTCTTCACGTCCCGGGGTGCGAATTTCGGTGAGGCGGCGCGGCTGGCCGAAACGGGCCTCGCCCTTTTGGTCGGCCGCATAGAGAGGCTGGGGCTTCGGGTCCGACTGGATAAGACCGAAGTCCTCCTCTTCCGCGGGGCCCGGGCGCGAGGACCTCCCCCAGGGGCGCGCCTCCAGGTGGGTCATGAGGAGTTGAGGGTGAGTGCCCAGATGAAATACCTGGGCCTCATCCTCGACGGGAGATGGTCCTTTGTCCCCCACTTCCGAGAGCTGGGGCAAAGGATCATCAGGACGGCTGCGTCGCTGGGCCGACTCCTGCCCAATCTGGGTGGGCCCAGCGACGCTGTACGGAAGCTGTACTCCGGCGTGTGCCGGAGTATGGCGATGTACGGCGCCCCCGTTTGGGTGGACGCCCTTGCCGCGGAGAATAAGCGCCTTCTCCGGCAGGCGCAGAAGGTGATCGCGGTAAGGGCGATACGGGGGTACCGTACAGTGGCGTTCTCTGCGGCCACAGCCCTCGCGGGCGACCCGCCGTGGGAGTTGGTGGCGGAGGTGCTCGCCGAGGTTTACCACTTTGTGGCGAACAGGAGGGAAATCGGCGAGCACCCCTCGCCTGAGATGGTCCGGCGGGTCCGCTTGCGAGGGCAAGCGGAACTCATGCGGAGGTGGGAGGCAGACCTGGCGCGGGCAACGTACGGTGTACGCACAGTGGAGGCCCTGCGCCAGGTCCTGGAGAGATGGATGTTGAGGCGGCGCAAGCCTCTCACCTTCCGCATGACGCAGGTGCTCACCGGGCATGGCTGCTTCGGTGAGTACTTGCACCGCGTGGCCCAGCGGGAGACCGAGCCGGTCTGCCACGATTGTGGCGAGGCTCGGGACACTGCTCAACATGTTCTAGAGCAGTGTCCCAGGTGGAGTCGGCAGCGCCACGATCTGGTGGCAGTGCTCGGTGGAGTGGATCTGTCGCTCCCGAGTGTCGTCAATGCGATGCTCGGGAGTGACGGAGCCTGGGCGGCAGTGGCCTCCTTCTGTGAGACTGTTATGTCACAGAGGGAGGCCGAGGAAAGGAACCGCGAGGACCACCCCCTCGCGGAGCCGATCCGCAGAAGGCGGACGGGGGTGCGACGCAGGCGCTACCTTGCGCGCCTGCAGGCGCCCCCCTAAATCGGTGGGACTAGTCCCACCCGACGGCAGGGGTCCACCAGGTGTCGGTGGGCCCCTGAGAATGGTGAGTCCGGTCTCTGGCGAAAGAGACCGGCCAGTCGCTGAGGCGTCTTGTGTTAGATAGATCCGAGGCGCCTCCCTGTAAAGCGGCCGATGGCACCCGCAGGGGTTTAGTGGGTAGTCTGGGCTGGATAGCGGCCCAGGAGTCCCACACTCAGTGCGTAAATGCATTCCCCTGCGAAAACAAAAAAAAAAAAAAAAAAAAAAAAAAGGTTAGGTTAGGTTAGGTTAGGTTAGGTTAGGTTAGGTTAGGTTAGGTTGGGGAACCACCCCACAGTGCTTGCGTCCACGTCGCGTTCCCCGGGCAACGTCGCGTCCTAACCACCGTAACGGAGTGGTTAGGCCGACGGCTAAAGTGCACTGTGCAGAAGGAGCAATTTGCGAACTGTGAAGAATGTCGTCTAATGACCAAATAATGAGGGACGCCCGCGGGCGTTTCCTGAAAAAAGGCCCTTCTCAGGGCCACCCAAAAGGCCCTTCTCAGGGCCACCCAAAAGGCCCTTCTCAGGGCCACCCAAAAGGCCCTTCTCAGGGCCAAACAAAGGGAAGGGGGGAAATGGAATGTTCAGGGTCTGAACATTCCGCTGGGGAGGAAACTGACGGGAGTGGCCTCGCTGTGGGCCAAGAGAGGATGGGGAGCCTGTTGGGAAGTGCGGGCTCCATCACCTCGTTGTCGGAGTCGGTGCTGGGCAACAAGCGCCTCTATTCTGAGGTGGCGACTGGTTCCGGCACCGACACTGAGGTCGGTGTGCCACGGGCACAGTCAGTGGCGAAGAGGGGCAAGGCTCGGGGTGCCTCGCACCTGACGAGGGCCCGGGCTGAAGCGAGGAGGAGTCAGGAGGAGGATGCCGAGGCTTCCTTCTCGGCCTCTCTAGGGGCTCGGGCCTTCCGGAGGGGAGGACCCCTGAATGGTGGGGACGATGATGTGGTGGTGGCCCCCATTGATGCGCGGGACTTTGGGGCCATGGGTGCTGATGGACTCATGGCCACTGCGGTGGAGAGGCTGGGTATTATAACCAGCCTCGTCGGGAAGACTGCCGCCCTCAAGGGGGGCTTCAGCTCCAAAATTATGCGGGCCTCCTCGGATATCAGGGATATCGTGGACACCCTGGTGGCGCGCAGCGAGTCGGACGAAGTTCGACGCCTTAAGGCCGATAATGGTCGCCTCCAAAGGGAGGTGGCCATTATGAAGGCTGAGGTCGCTGCGCTCCGCCGGGGGTTCGAGGAGGCTCGCCGTGAGGCTGCTCAGGCTGCGCGGACGGTGCAGCGGCAGGCTGCTCCAGTGGAGGATGAGCTGGAGCAGAGGATGGCCAGATTGATTGATGGCCGTCTGGCAGCGCTAGGACTGGCTGGGTGTCCTCGGAGTGCCACTCGTCCACCTCTGGCGGGTGACAACTCCGAGGTGGCGAGGGCTGCAAGGACGGCCATTGAGGAGGCCTCCGGTCTGGGTCCGGCACCGCGGCCTGAGCAGCCGGTGGAGTTGGAGGTTCGGGCCCCTGCACGCCCGGCCTCTGAGAGGCGGGGTTGTAAGGGGGTAGGTGCTGGGGGAGTGACAGAGTGGGGGCCCTTCGGGCCGTCGACCTCAACAGCTGTGGTCGACGAATGCCCGGAGCTCCCCTGGGTCGAAGTCCGGGGGAGGAGGGGGAAGGGGAAGGGCGTGGGAAAGAAGTCCCAGCCCAAACCTGCGGAGCGACCGGCGGCGGCCCCAACAAAGGCCACTGCAACGGCGCCCAAGGCACCCCCCAGGGCGGCGCCAGCGAGGGCGGCCAAGCTGTCGGCCCCTAGCTCCTCGGCTGTAATTCTCAAGTTACAGCCGGAGGCAGCGCAAAAAGGGGCCACATACAGCTCCGCCCTCCTCAAGGCCGAGCAGGCGGTGAGCCTGGAGGGGCTAGGAATCGGCTCGCTTCGGATTCGCCCGAGTGCGACCGGAGCGAGGCTAATCGAGGTCTCTGGCCCCTCCAACTCAGACAAGGCAGATGCGCTTGCATCGGCCTTGAAGGCGGCCCTTTCCGGCGTCGCGGACGTTTCCAGGCCCGTCAAAACCGCGGACTTCCGCGTGACGGGCCTGAATGATGCGGCAACGGCGCAGCGGATAAAGGCTGCGGTCGCGCAAGCCGGGAGCTGCACGGAGGACCAGGTCTGGGTGGGTGAAATCCGCTCAGACTGGCGGGGCTCTGGCTCTGCCCTGATGCGCTGCCCGGTCACGACGGCTAAAAAGCTGATCGAGGCGGGCAGCCTCACGGTAGGCTGGAGTCGAGTGCAGCTCCGGCACCTGGAGGCGCGCCCCATGCACTGCTACAAGTGCATGGGGAAGGGGCACACCGCATCGCTGTGCCCCTCGCAGACGGACCGCAGCCGGCTCTGCTATAGGTGCGGGGAGGCAGGGCATTTGTCCGCCTCCTGCACAGCGGAGCCCCGCTGCGCGGTATGCCGCGACGCCGGCAAGCCGGCGGGCCACGTGATGGGGGGTAGGGCCTGCAACCCACCCCCGATCCGAGGGAAAGGGCCGTCCCCTCCTCCGCGCGAGGGAAGGCAAGGGGAGGCGCCAGTCGGCCAAATGGAGGAGTGATGGGGGTCACCTTCCTCCAGGCCAACCTCAACCACTCCGCTAGGGCGCAGGATCTCCTCCTGCAATCCATGGCGGAGTGGGATCTGGATGTCGCGGTGGTCGCGGAGCCGTACGCGGTTCCCTCCCTGCCCCACTGGGCGGGGGATCTGGATGGCCTCGTGGCCATCGTGGCTAGGCCTGGTGCCGCCCCTCCCCTCGCGATTAAGAAGAGAGGGAACGGCTTTGTGGTGGCGGTTCGGGGAGAGTACGCCATAATTGGTGTTTACTTCTCCCCGAACCGGGATTTGCCGGCCCTGGAGCGGTTCTTGGATGCTCTGGGGCCGGAGATAAGGCGGTTAGCGCCCCTAAAGGTCTTCGTGGCCGGTGACTTCAACGCCAAATCAACGGCGTGGGGGAACCCGGCCACGGAGCCCAAGGGGCGAAAGGTGGAAGAGTGGGCGCTGGCCGCGGGGCTGTCTCTCCTAAACAGGGGGACAGCCCACACGTGCGTGCGACGGACGGGCGGATCGGTGGTGGACCTGACGTTCGCCACCCCCTCCGCCGCGCGTTCCGTGTCGGACTGGAGGGTGGAAGGGGGGGTGGAGACACTCTCGGACCACTTGTATATTCGGTTCGAGGTGTCGGCCGCCCCCCAATGTCAGGCGGCATCATCGTCCCGGGTGCGCAGCCGGTTCCCGCGCTGGGCCCTTACGCGGCTTGACCGGGAGCTGGCGGAAGAGGCGGCCATCGTCGGCCGCTGGAGCCTCCCGCCTCTAGACGGAATGGGGGTGGACGACGCGGCTGACCGTCTCGGCGACGCTTTCACAGCGGTGTGCCGGGCGGCCATGCCAAGCGTAGGTCGAGCCCCCCCTAGGCGGGCGGTCTATTGGTGGTCGGCGGAGATTGCCGCCCTTCGCGTCGCCTGCAACGCGGCCCGAAGGGCCTATAGTCGAAGCAGGCGGCGCAGTCCCCGGGACGAGGAGAGGGATGGTCAGCTGTATGCGGTGTATGTGG
>NC_071322.1:7500-15000 GCF_027563975.2 Plodia interpunctella
TAACCTAACCTAACCTAACCTAACCTAACCTAACCTAACCTAACCTAACCTAACCTAACCTAACCTAACCTAACCTAACCTAACCTAACCTAACCTAACCTAACCTAACCTAACCTAACCTAACCTAACCTAACCTAACCTAACCTAACCTAACCTAACCTAACCTAACCTAACCTAACCTAACCTAACCTAACCTAACCTAACCTAACCTAACCTAACCTAACCTAACCTAACCTAACCTAACCTAACCTAACCTAACCTAACCTAACCTAACCTAACCTAACCTAACCTAACCTAACCTAACCTAACCTAACCTAACCTAACCTAACCTAACCTAACCTAACCTAACCTAACCTAACCTAACCTAACCTAACCTAACCTAACCTAACCTAACCTAACCTAACCTAACCTAACCTAACCTAACCTAACCTAACCTAACCTAACCTAACCTAACCTAACCTAACCTAACCTAACCTAACCTAACCTAACCTAACCTAACCTAACCTAACCTAACCTAACCTAACCTAACCTAACCTAACCTAACCTAACCTAACCTAACCTAACCTAACCTAACCTAACCTAACCTAACCTAACCTAACCTAACCTAACCTAACCTAACCTAACCTAACCTAACCTAACCTAACCTAACCTAACCTAACCTAACCTAACCTAACCTAACCTAACCTAACCTAACCTAACCTAACCTAACCTAACCTAACCTAACCTAACCTAACCTAACCTAACCTAACCTAACCTAACCTAACCTAACCTAACCTAACCTAACCTAACCTAACCTAACCTAACCTAACCTAACCTAACCTAACCTAACCTAACCTAACCTAACCTAACCTAACCTAACCTAACCTAACCTAACCTAACCTAACCTAACCTAACCTAACCTAACCTAACCTAACCTAACCTAACCTAACCTAACCTAACCTAACCTAACCTAACCTAACCTAACCTAACCTAACCTAACCTAACCTAACCTAACCTAACCTAACCTAACCTAACCTAACCTAACCTAACCTAACCTAACCTAACCTAACCTAACCTAACCTAACCTAACCTAACCTAACCTAACCTAACCTAACCTAACCTAACCTAACCTAACCTAACCTAACCTAACCTAACCTAACCTAACCTAACCTAACCTAACCTAACCTAACCTAACCTAACCTAACCTAACCTAACCTAACCTAACCTAACCTAACCTAACCTAACCTAACCTAACCTAACCTAACCTAACCTAACCTAACCTAACCTAACCTAACCTAACCTAACCTAACCTAACCTAACCTAACCTAACCTAACCTAACCTAACCTAACCTAACCTAACCTAACCTAACCTAACCTAACCTAACCTAACCTAACCTAACCTAACCTAACCTAACCTAACCTAACCTAACCTAACCTAACCTAACCTAACCTAACCTAACCTAACCTAACCTAACCTAACCTAACCTAACCTAACCTAACCTAACCTAACCTAACCTAACCTAACCTAACCTAACCTAACCTAACCTAACCTAACCTAACCTAACCTAACCTAACCTAACCTAACCTAACCTAACCTAACCTAACCTAACCTAACCTAACCTAACCTAACCTAACCTAACCTAACCTAACCTAACCTAACCTAACCTAACCTAACCTAACCTAACCTAACCTAACCTAACCTAACCTAACCTAACCTAACCTAACCTAACCTAACCTAACCTAACCTAACCTAACCTAACCTAACCTAACCTAACCTAACCTAACCTAACCTAACCTAACCTAACCTAACCTAACCTAACCTAACCTAACCTAACCTAACCTAACCTAACCTAACCTAACCTAACCTAACCTAACCTAACCTAACCTAACCTAACCTAACCTAACCTAACCTAACCTAACCTAACCTAACCTAACCTAACCTAACCTAACCTAACCTAACCTAACCTAACCTAACCTAACCTAACCTAACCTAACCTAACCTAACCTAACCTAACCTAACCTAACCTAACCTAACCTAACCTAACCTAACCTAACCTAACCTAACCTAACCTAACCTAACCTAACCTAACCTAACCTAACCTAACCTAACCTAACCTAACCTAACCTAACCTAACCTAACCTAACCTAACCTAACCTAACCTAACCTAACCTAACCTAACCTAACCTAACCTAACCTAACCTAACCTAACCTAACCTAACCTAACCTAACCTAACCTAACCTAACCTAACCTAACCTAACCTAACCTAACCTAACCTAACCTAACCTAACCTAACCTAACCTAACCTAACCTAACCTAACCTAACCTAACCTAACCTAACCTAACCTAACCTAACCTAACCTAACCTAACCTAACCTAACCTAACCTAACCTAACCTAACCTAACCTAACCTAACCTAACCTAACCTAACCTAACCTAACCTAACCTAACCTAACCTAACCTAACCTAACCTAACCTAACCTAACCTAACCTAACCTAACCTAACCTAACCTAACCTAACCTAACCTAACCTAACCTAACCTAACCTAACCTAACCTAACCTAACCTAACCTAACCTAACCTAACCTAACCTAACCTAACCTAACCTAACCTAACCTAACCTAACCTAACCTAACCTAACCTAACCTAACCTAACCTAACCTAACCTAACCTAACCTAACCTAACCTAACCTAACCTAACCTAACCTAACCTAACCTAACCTAACCTAACCTAACCTAACCTAACCTAACCTAACCTAACCTAACCTAACCTAACCTAACCTAACCTAACCTAACCTAACCTAACCTAACCTAACCTAACCTAACCTAACCTAACCTAACCTAACCTAACCTAACCTAACCTAACCTAACCTAACCTAACCTAACCTAACCTAACCTAACCTAACCTAACCTAACCTAACCTAACCTAACCTAACCTAACCTAACCTAACCTAACCTAACCTAACCTAACCTAACCTAACCTAACCTAACCTAACCTAACCTAACCTAACCTAACCTAACCTAACCTAACCTAACCTAACCTAACCTAACCTAACCTAACCTAACCTAACCTAACCTAACCTAACCTAACCTAACCTAACCTAACCTAACCTAACCTAACCTAACCTAACCTAACCTAACCTAACCTAACCTAACCTAACCTAACCTAACCTAACCTAACCTAACCTAACCTAACCTAACCTAACCTAACCTAACCTAACCTAACCTAACCTAACCTAACCTAACCTAACCTAACCTAACCTAACCTAACCTAACCTAACCTAACCTAACCTAACCTAACCTAACCTAACCTAACCTAACCTAACCTAACCTAACCTAACCTAACCTAACCTAACCTAACCTAACCTAACCTAACCTAACCTAACCTAACCTAACCTAACCTAACCTAACCTAACCTAACCTAACCTAACCTAACCTAACCTAACCTAACCTAACCTAACCTAACCTAACCTAACCTAACCTAACCTAACCTAACCTAACCTAACCTAACCTAACCTAACCTAACCTAACCTAACCTAACCTAACCTAACCTAACCTAACCTAACCTAACCTAACCTAACCTAACCTAACCTAACCTAACCTAACCTAACCTAACCTAACCTAACCTAACCTAACCTAACCTAACCTAACCTAACCTAACCTAACCTAACCTAACCTAACCTAACCTAACCTAACCTAACCTAACCTAACCTAACCTAACCTAACCTAACCTAACCTAACCTAACCTAACCTAACCTAACCTAACCTAACCTAACCTAACCTAACCTAACCTAACCTAACCTAACCTAACCTAACCTAACCTAACCTAACCTAACCTAACCTAACCTAACCTAACCTAACCTAACCTAACCTAACCTAACCTAACCTAACCTAACCTAACCTAACCTAACCTAACCTAACCTAACCTAACCTAACCTAACCTAACCTAACCTAACCTAACCTAACCTAACCTAACCTAACCTAACCTAACCTAACCTAACCTAACCTAACCTAACCTAACCTAACCTAACCTAACCTAACCTAACCTAACCTAACCTAACCTAACCTAACCTAACCTAACCTAACCTAACCTAACCTAACCTAACCTAACCTAACCTAACCTAACCTAACCTAACCTAACCTAACCTAACCTAACCTAACCTAACCTAACCTAACCTAACCTAACCTAACCTAACCTAACCTAACCTAACCTAACCTAACCTAACCTAACCTAACCTAACCTAACCTAACCTAACCTAACCTAACCTAACCTAACCTAACCTAACCTAACCTAACCTAACCTAACCTAACCTAACCTAACCTAACCTAACCTAACCTAACCTAACCTAACCTAACCTAACCTAACCTAACCTAACCTAACCTAACCTAACCTAACCTAACCTAACCTAACCTAACCTAACCTAACCTAACCTAACCTAACCTAACCTAACCTAACCTAACCTAACCTAACCTAACCTAACCTAACCTAACCTAACCTAACCTAACCTAACCTAACCTAACCTAACCTAACCTAACCTAACCTAACCTAACCTAACCTAACCTAACCTAACCTAACCTAACCTAACCTAACCTAACCTAACCTAACCTAACCTAACCTAACCTAACCTAACCTAACCTAACCTAACCTAACCTAACCTAACCTAACCTAACCTAACCTAACCTAACCTAACCTAACCTAACCTAACCTAACCTAACCTAACCTAACCTAACCTAACCTAACCTAACCTAACCTAACCTAACCTAACCTAACCTAACCTAACCTAACCTAACCTAACCTAACCTAACCTAACCTAACCTAACCTAACCTAACCTAACCTAACCTAACCTAACCTAACCTAACCTAACCTAACCTAACCTAACCTAACCTAACCTAACCTAACCTAACCTAACCTAACCTAACCTAACCTAACCTAACCTAACCTAACCTAACCTAACCTAACCTAACCTAACCTAACCTAACCTAACCTAACCTAACCTAACCTAACCTAACCTAACCTAACCTAACCTAACCTAACCTAACCTAACCTAACCTAACCTAACCTAACCTAACCTAACCTAACCTAACCTAACCTAACCTAACCTAACCTAACCTAACCTAACCTAACCTAACCTAACCTAACCTAACCTAACCTAACCTAACCTAACCTAACCTAACCTAACCTAACCTAACCTAACCTAACCTAACCTAACCTAACCTAACCTAACCTAACCTAACCTAACCTAACCTAACCTAACCTAACCTAACCTAACCTAACCTAACCTAACCTAACCTAACCTAACCTAACCTAACCTAACCTAACCTAACCTAACCTAACCTAACCTAACCTAACCTAACCTAACCTAACCTAACCTAACCTAACCTAACCTAACCTAACCTAACCTAACCTAACCTAACCTAACCTAACCTAACCTAACCTAACCTAACCTAACCTAACCTAACCTAACCTAACCTAACCTAACCTAACCTAACCTAACCTAACCTAACCTAACCTAACCTAACCTAACCTAACCTAACCTAACCTAACCAGTCTCCCCGCCGCGCGCGAGCTGAACGCACACGGTCCACGTCGCTCCGCGCAAAAAATTCCCCATTTTTCGTTTAAAAAATTAATACCTCCGGATCTAAAAGTGCTACAGCTAAGTGAGATACCTTAAAAAATGCGTGCTTATTAGTGCTATAAACTGTGTGTAGTGTTATAAGTGTAGATTTTTAGTAACTATTTTTAAAAGTGCAAAAACTCTAAATTTTCGTTGACTTTTTTCATATTAAAATCAATAAAAAAACCCAGTGGACAGATATCTTTATGATTCATATACCAAATTAAAGGTTACAATAGTGCGCAACTTTTGACATATAGTACAGTGATATTAAGACAATAGTGTAACAACAGGAAACCCAAACATTTTCACTTTTAAAAATTTTAAACTTCAAAAAATTTTTTCTCTGGAATAAGATCGATAACCCCACTTTTTTGAACTGCTATCTTATGTGTAAAATCAGTGACCACAATTTCACCAAATTTGAGACATTTCTGCTGAGCCATCAGGTGGCTATCACAGAAAAACCATTACAGCCAATCAGCGGTTTTCTTGTGTTTGCGGCTAAACCCATGCACCTACGCTAGTGGTTCAACTGCCTCCTGAAGTGCGGTAAGAAGACGCATCCGAAGGCAGTTTCACCAAGTTCCTGGGATCCCGCGTTCCTGAGATACAGCCGTTTTTCCTGCCGAAATTCAACATCTGGCGACTTCGCGTCATCACACACCAGGACCCTGGAGCCCCAGAGCTAAGTGACATAGTTGAGCCCCTAGTGCATCTATCTGACCATAATTGTGCCAAATCTGAGAATTTTCCCTGCCATAGTTTCTGAGATATACCGTCCTAACCAAAAAAGAGAACATTTTCTCGACGACTTTACGTAATTTCAAACTGAAAAATCACTTTTCTCCTACGGGATTTTTGGACAAACCAACATCATACATCCATAGTCTAGACCTAAAAAATAAGTTTCACGCTGTTTTTGGAATTTTATACCCAGTACTTTCTGAGATATTAAGCTCGTAAAATCGAAAATTTTCACTACTTTTTCGCATTTTTGGTCAAAATTGCACTCTTTTCCAATAGATTAGACCCACAGAAGTACACCTATGCCATTTTTGAAATCTTTTCTCAACTAGTTCCTGAGATATTAATTTATAAATTTAAAATATTTCTCTTACCTTTTTTTTTTTTTTTTTGGTAAAGTCATTCTTTCTTCCATTTACCATGGCAAGCGTTAAAGCCACCTTGCCCACCCTCCCGACCCTCCCCAATTTGTCAGAAAACCCCACAGAAAAAATATATCAGCTAGCAAACATCATTATTGAAGCAATTAATCAAGGAAAAAGCGTCACAGCACCCAACAAGAAATTAATAGTAGAAGCAGCAGAAGCTATTAAGAGCACTACGATAAGAATCACATCGAGCAATAGTGAGAAAAGCTCTCAGGACACCCCTAACCCCCTAACCCCAAACCCCACTATTCAGGAAGACACCCTCAGACGGGTTTTTAGGGAGGAGCTTGAGGCGTTCCATACCCTCTCTACTCCCTCCAAGGCCCCCACATATGCCTCTTTGACCGCCAAGACCCCCACTAAACCAGCCATTCTTGTCAAGACCCCAACCCCCGACGGCGACAACGCCAAACCAGCTATACAGACTCTGAGAGAACAAATCTCATTTAAAGATAAGAACTTCGCCCCTAGCAAAATAACCCAGATTACAAAAGACAAACTTATAATAGAAGTTGAAAACCCACAACAACAGAAAGAAACATTAGAGTACATTAACCAGTTCGAACACCTGCAAGCCTCTATACCAAAGAAACGTAAACCACTAATTATTGCAAAGGGAATCCATAGCCGAATAAAAAGAGAAGAACTTATACAAATCATTACAACACAAAACACTCTCCCAACAGAATCAATCAGGCTGTGCTACTTGACTAACAACAGGAACCCTA